>NC_057719.1:42050062-42054063 GCF_004010195.1 Chiloscyllium plagiosum
TCGACAGTGTGAATCTTTTTCCACGTATGGAGTCAGCTATTACAAGGGGGCATAGCTTTAAATTAAGGGGGGGTAGTTATAGGACAGATGTTAGGGGTAGGTTCTTTACTCAGTGAGTCGTGAGTTCATGGAATGCCCTGCCAGTAGCAGTGGTGGACTCTCCCTCATTATGGGCATTTAAGCGGGCATTGGATAGGCATATGGAGGATAGTGGGCTAGTGTAGGTTAGGTGGGCTTGGATCGGCGCAACATCGAGGGCTGAAGGGCCTGTACTGCGCTGTATTCTTCTATGTTCTATGTTCTAAAGCACTAGTACATTGCTGCTGTACTGCAGTAAATATCTTACCAACATATTGCCAAATACTGTGCCAGCAGGATTTTCAGACCAGTGTGATGTTATTCCATATTTCGCCAACTTATTGCCTATAAATTATTCAATAGATCTTCAGCTACTCCACATCATAACAACATTGTTAATGCACCATAAAGAGACTTTCCATCTTCCATTATTCTTAACTCAAATGCAGTTCACAGTCTACATTAAAGGATGTAGTGCAATCAATCATATGATCTTCATCTAGTCATTAAATAACAGTTTAAAGGCACCTTGAAAAAATGAATTGAAATCTTCACAGAATACCATTCTACATGATGTATTAGCACTCATAACTTAACTCATCCTCCCATTTTTTCCAAATATTTGGATTTTTTGCCAATAGCAAGGAAAGAGTCAAAGGTGTGGTGTTGGAAAAGCATAGCAGATCAGGCAGCATCCGAGGAGCAGGAGGGTTGACATTTCAGGCATAAGCCCATGAAGGGCTGATGCCCAAAACATCAACTCTTCTGCTCGTCAGATGATGCCTGACCTGCTGTGCTTTTCCAGCACCACACCTTTTGACTCTGACTCTCCAGCATTTCTCACTTTCTCACTTTCTCTCAATTGCAAGGAAAGCCATGAAACCCAATCCTAGTGTAGTCAAAAATTTGGTTCAGCATTGATCATCTGATGTATTTTACAACTGAGCTACCATCGATATGAAAATGTTTAACTGAATAGAAGTTACTTCCTTCAACTATCACATTATGTTGGTGATGACTTTGTTATTAAGAGATATTATCCTAGTATTGTTTAAAAATATATTTATCTTGAACTGTTAGTCATTCATTACAACAGCAACAGCATTGCACATTCAGTGAGCTGGGAGCTCAGGTGTTCTCTTATAGTCTGGAAAACCTGCAGATAGAGATCACAGTTTGTGAGTCAGGTAAGACTCATAAGTTGATCTGTCTGAACAATAACAGCATATTGTTTGTGATCTCTCTTCTTTTCTTTGCAACACTTCTCAGAAAAGCATGTGAGCTGAAAATGCTCCAAAAATCACCTTTACCAATTAAGTTTGAAGAGGATTTTCTTGGAAATTTATGCAACTGTGTGGTGCAAAAGGGAATTCAGCCAATTACAACATTTCCAGGAAGTCACCCAGCAGCTTGGGTGTACAGAATAGATTTGGAGTCAGAATAGGACTACAGCAGACAAATGGAATTACCCAATTATTCCAATCTCATTTGATAGCACTTGGCAAATAGCCTTGTATGCCTTAGCATTGCAAGTGTACATTTAAATACTTTTTAAATGCCTTGTAAAGATGGTAGATGTCTCTACCACCTTTACAAGCAATGAGTTCCGGATTCCTACTACCTTCAGCATGAAAGTGGTATTCTTCACATATCCTCTAAACCTTCTGCCTCTTACTGTAAATCTATGCCCCCGTCATTGATCCCTCCATCAAGGGGAAAGGTTCCTTCCTGTCTACCCTGTCTATGCCCCTCATAACTTTATACATTTCAATCATGTCCCCTCAATCTCCTCAGCTCTAAGGAAACAACCTCAGTATGTCCAATCTCTCTTCATAACTGAAATTCTCCAAGCCAGGTACCATCCAGATAAATCTCCCCTGCTCCCTTTGCAGTGCTATTACACTCTTATTATGTGCACTCCAGAAGTGCACACAATACATTGTGACCCAACCGATATTTTGATAGAGTCATTCATTAGTTGGAAAACTTAAAAACAGAAAATAAATCCAGGTGGTTTTAAATGTACATTAATTGGAATGCAGTAGAGCAGTGCACCACATCAACGAGGTAAAAACAATGACTGCAGATGCTGGAAACCAGATTCTGGATCAGTGGTGCTGGAAGAGCATAGCAATTCAGGCAGCATCCGACGAGCACCACATCAGCTGAGCTGCTCTAATTATAAAGTAAAAATCAAGTGCCTATAAGTTATACATAGAGGTTTACTGTAACCTATGCATGTGGAGAGCTGCATAATGCAGGTTCATACACAAGCACATCTGTGAAATATTAATGTGAAAAGATATTAATACACTTTAACAAATGTCCACATAATCCAAATGAAACATTATTGTTGAAAAAATGGTAAGAACAGTGCCTTCCTTTTAACATGGAACTTTTGATTAGGTCAAACAACGTTTTGGGAAAAACCCACAGTGGCACCACCATCATACAAAATTGAGCAAATTTCCTGCATTGCTGAATACTTTTATAGCTACCTTCTACATGCAGTACTCCTGAGAAAGAGAAAACATCACCAAGATTAGATCAACATTGAACAGAGAGTGAGGAGAGAGGGCGGAGAGAAGTGAGGGCTGCCGGGTCAGTCAGTTTCTCCCACTTAAAAAAGGGACTCGCCTCGAGAGTCGTGCCTCCATTTTGAATAGAGTGATGAGGAGAGAAGTGAGGGCTGCCGGGTCAGTCAGTTTCTCCCACTTAAAAAAGGGACTCGCCTCGAGAGTCGTGCCTCCATTTTGAATAGAGTGATGAGGAGAGAGGGTGGAGAGAAAAAAGGGCTGCCGGGAAGTTTTTAAGTGAATGAGATTTCAATAGTTAGAAGGATTGACAGGAGACTTTGTGATACACAAAGGATGGGTTGCACCTGAACTGGAGGGGCACAAATGTCTTGGGTGGGAGATTTGTCTGTGTTGTTCAGGAGGGTTTAACCTACTTTGGCAAGCAGTGGGGGAGGTGGGGGGGGGGGAGGGTGGAAGCAGAGCTACATGTCTGAGAGGGGTGTAGATGGGGCAGTGACAGGATGTAGTGAATCTATCGGGGAGGTTTTTCACATGTGAAACAAAGGGATCGGTTGAAGTGTATCTGCTTTAATGCAAAGAGAATCAGAAATAAAAGTGATGAACTTAGAGCATGGATCAATACTTGGAACTATGATGTTGTGGCCATATCAGAGACGTGGGTTTCACAGGGCAGGAATGGTTGCTAGATGTTCTAGGGTTTAGAATGTTTAAAAAGAACAGGGAGGGTGGAAAAAGAGGAGGGGGTTTAGCATTGCAAATCAGAGAGTGAATCACAGCTACAGAAATGGAGGTTGTTGAGAAGGTTTGTCTACTGAGTCAATATGGGTGGAAGTTATGAACAGCAAGGGAGCAGCTACCTCATTGGGGGTTTTCTACAGACCCGTAATAGCAGTAGGGAAATTGAAGAACTCATAGGCCGGCAGAGTTTGGTAAAATGCAAATGTAGCAGGGTTGTTGTTATGGGTGACTTCAATTTTCCCAATATTGACTGGAGCCTCCTTACTGCAGATGGTTTGGATGGAGCTGTTTTTGTCTGGTGTGTTCAGGAGGGTTTCTTTACTCAATATGTAGACAGACTGACGAGGGGAGAGGCTATTTTGGATTTGGTGCTTGGCAATGAGCCAGGACAGGTGTCAAATCTCGTGGTGGGAGAGCATTTTAGTGACATTAACCACAACTGCCTCACATGTACCATATCCTTGGCGAGGGAAAGGAGCAGTTACCAAAGGAAGAGACTTAATTGGGAAAAAGGAAATTATGACGCTATCAGACAGGAGTTGGGAAGTACCGATTGGGAGCAATTATTCCACAGAAAGCGCACAGCAGACATGTGGAGACTGTTTAAGGAGCAGTTGTTGCGAGTGATGCATAAATTTGATCATCTGA
>NC_057719.1:42054495-42059283 GCF_004010195.1 Chiloscyllium plagiosum
CCTCCTTACTGCAGATGGTTTGGATGGAGCTGTTTTTGTCTGGTGTGTTCAGGAGGGTTTCTTTACTCAATATGTAGACAGACTGACGAGGGGAGAGGCTATTTTGGATTTGGTGCTTGGCAATGAGCTAGGACAGGTGTCAAATCTCGTGGTGGGAGAGCATTTTAGTGACAGTAACCACAACTGCCTCACATGTACCATATCCTTGGCGAGGGAAAGGAGCAGTTACCAAAGGAAGATACTTAATTGGGGAAAAGGAAATTATGACGCTATCAGACAGGAGTTGGGAAGTACCGATTGGGAGCAATTATTCCACAGAAAGGGCACAACAGTGGAGACTGTTTAAGGAGCAGAGGAGCTCCTCGTCAAAAGGAAGAAGGTAGCTGACATAAGGTGGAGAAAACAAGGATCTAATACAGCGTTAGAGGATTACAGGCTTACTACAAAGGAGCTCAGAAATGGATTGAGGAGAGCCAGGAGGGGGCACGAGAAAGGCTTGGCAGGAAGGATTAGGGAGAACCCAAAGGCATTTTACTCATATGTGAGAAATAAGAGAATGATCGGGGAGAAGGTAGGACCGATCAGGGATAGCGTAGGGAACTTGTGCGTGGAGTCTGAGCAGGGGAAACTCTGAATAAGTTTTTTTGCTTCCGTTTTCACTAAGGAAAAGGACTTTGTTGTGAATGAGAACTTTGAGGAGCTGGGAAACAGGCTTGAACAAATCAAGATTGATGAAGTTAATGTGCTGGAAATTTTGGCAAACATTAAGATTATTAAGTCCCCAGAGCCAGATCAGATTCATCCTAGGTTGCTCCAGGAAGCAAAAAAGGAGGTTGCTAAGCAACTGGCAAAGATCTTGCTTCCACACTGTCCACGGGAGTCGTATCAGAGAATTGGAGGGAGGCAAATATTGTTCCTCTTTTCAAAAAGGGTAATAGGGAAATCCCTGGCAATTACAGACTAGTCAGTCTTACGTCTGTGGTCAGCAAAGTTTTGGAAAGAATTCTGAGGGATAGGATTTATAACTATTTGGAAAAACATAGAGTGATTAAAAGCAGTCAGCATGGCTTTGTGAGGGGCAGGTCATGCCTCATAAACCTTATTAAGTTCTTTGAGAAGGTGGTGAGACAGGTCGACGAAGGTCAAGCAGTGGATGTAGTGTATATGGACTTCAGCAAGGCATTTGATAAGGTTCCCCATGGTAGGGTCATTCATAAAGTCAGGAGGTTTGGAATACATGGAGATTTGGCTATCTGGGTTCAGAACTGGCTGGCTGACAGAAGGCAGAGAGTGGTTGTAGATGGAAAGTATTCTGCCTGGAGGTCTGTGCTGAGTGGGGTCCCACAGGGCTCTGTTCTTGGGCCTCTGCTCTTTGTAGTCTTTATAAATAACTTGGATGAGGAGGTTGAAGGGTGGGTTAGTAAACTTGCCGATGACACAAAGATTGGAGGTGCCGTTGATAGTATCGAGGGCTATTGCAAGCTGCAGCGTGACATAGACAGGATGCAGAGCTGGGCCGAGAAATGGCAGATAAAGTTCAACCTGGATAAATGCGAAGTGATGCATTTTGGAAGGTCAAACTTGAATGCTGAATATAGGATTAAAGACAGGATTCTTAGTAGTGTGGAGGAAGAGAGGGATCTTGGTGTTCAAGTGCATGGATCCCTCAAAGTTGCCACCCAAGTGGATAGGGTTGTTAAGAAAGCATATGGTGTTCTGGCTTTCATTAGAGGGGGATCGAGTTTCAGAGCCAAGAGGTTTTGCTGCAGCTCTACAAGACCCTGGTGAGACTACACTTGGAATATTGTGTTCAGTTCTATTATAGGAAAGATAAGGTAGCTTTAGAAAGGGTGCAAAGAAGGTTTGCCAGGATGCTGCATGGACTGGAGGGCTTGTCTTAAGAAGAGAGGTTGACTAAGCTCGGACTTTTCTCTCTGGAGAGAAGGAGGAAGAGAGGTGACCTGATTGAGGTAACAGGGTAATGAGAGACATGGATAGCATCAATAGCCAGAGACTTTTCCCCAGGGCAGGATTGACTGGCACGAGGGGTCATAGTTTTAAGATATTAGGAGGAAGATATAGAGAAGATGTCAGAGGTAGGTTTTTTATGCAGAGAGTTGTGAATGCATGGAATATGCTGCCAGCGGTGGTAGTGGAAGCAGAGTCATTAGATACGTTTAAGTGCCTGCTGGACTTGCACATTGAGAGGTGCATAGGTTAGGTTATTTCATTTAAGATTATGAATAATCCTCGGCACAACATCGTGGGCCAAATGCCCTGTTCTGTTCTGTGCTATACTTTTCTTTGTTCTATTAGCTCAGTTTAGGTACAGCCATTTTTACAATGACACTACACATTTTTACACACCATGGTAGCTGGTAAGATTCTTAATGAGTTTACAATTTCTGATATACTCACTTGGAGATTCTATAGGAAACCACCAAACTAATTTACTACAGACGCTTGGAATATGCCAACAGAAATTCCAAACTAAATACAAAATCTAATAGACAGTTCTATCCAAACAATCTTTCTGTAAATCTATCTCAGGAAACAATCACCAATAAAAAAGCTTCCAGGGTAGTTTCTCATGAAAGAAAATTGATTACATCTTCAACATTTGAAGCAGTTTTTAACTTAATCAATTTTTTGCTTTTTAGTCAACAATTATTTCTCTTCCTCATCCTATAATCAATTCCTAGCTGAAGTGTTGGCTTGCTCTCATGCTGTTTGTCTAACATTTCGGGATATGTAGAGTCATGAATAAACTTGCCTTTAAATCGCTGCTTCTTTCTGTGTTATGGCATCTGTCCTCAGATTTTTATCTTAAAGTCTTGGCTTCGACTCAGGTGTTCACTGTGCAGAGAATTGCACATGTGTGCTTCTATATTTCAAGGGAACCTATACTGCTGAAGATATGATATAAACCTTAAATAGCATTAATTGTCCTACAATTCTTTATGCCTAATATTCTCAGTATCTGTAGAGTGTTGCAAAATGGTACAATTTTTCAGGTTATATGTTTCAGTCATGGCTCACCTGTCTCCATATTGAGGTGAATCTGATTTTTTTTAAAAAACGTTTCTAACTGTAGCAATGTTTCTTAGTAGTCACTATTGTTTAATCACACTTTTTAAGAGTTTGTTGATTTAAAAGCATCCGGGGTCTGTGCAACTGCTAAAGCCTGAATTGTATTTTTTTTAAATCACATAAGAGGGTTTGTTCATACTTTAATATGGTTTTATTAAAACTCTAAAAATTAACATTTCAACTACATCAACTCCACTGGCAAAACAAAGTTATATTTGCTTTTAGTTTGATATTTTTTCAGTTCAAAATTATTTTTTGCCCCAAACATGTTACGTTTAACTGTACTGAACATTGACACTGTAAAATGATATTCACTTGAACTAAGTTTGATGAATTGCACCACAATTCATAGAAAACATTAGCAATATTACCCATAATTCAACAGTTTAATTGACAATCCTGATAGAGGTGATAAGGTCCTTAAGACATGACTGAACTGTGATGCATCTGTAGGAAAGCTTCACTATCGAACAATCTAATTATCTTGATATTTCAAAACTCAGACATCAGCTACAATATAAATGCAGTTCAAAATGCATCAAGAAGAATCCAATAAGTCAGCTGAATGGATTTGCTCTCATGTTCGCTCACACAGTCTTATTTTCACCACACTACTTTCTCCTCAAAAGACATATGATTTCTATTACTATCATCATTATTTCCATAGGAATTTACCACCTCCCAAGCTCCATGTGTCCTTGACTCCCTTGTCCATCTCCAAATCTATTTGGCACTGAGCACATTTCCCAGGTCCTGCCAAAACAACTACTATCTTCGACAGAAGTAACAACCACATTCTACTGAAATATTCTAATGACTTTTAGTGAATGTAAACACTATCATGGCTGTTTGTATTCAGTCCAAATTATCGTTGAACCACAACATTATTTTGCACAATGAAATGTAATTAGTGTTCAAAATGGTAACAATACAAATTTTTATTTTTAGCTGAAATCAGAAGCTTTGAATATTTGTCTGGTTTTTACTCATTGGAGTTTGTACTTTTCAATCTTTTAATCATGGATTTACATAACATGATCATCTCCTCTTTGCCTTGAACTGTCTTCTTCTGACTCTAATGATACAGAAATTAAGACCAATTGCTATATCTGTTCTGCTCAACAGTGCCTGTAAGTGACATTATAAAATTGTAAATAATTAGATATTAACAGCATTTCACAAGGACTAGATGAAAAACAGTGTCATGCTGCAACTCTATAGTTGCATGTTTAAACATGTAACCAAATTATCATTTACATCTTCTTGTATTTCATTTGTTTCAATTGAGATATAAGGCAGGCATCTCTAAGCCAGATAATTCAAGTTTAAGTCCAATCAGGACTTGCTTACTACAGAAGGAATGTTCATGATGCAAACAGATGATAATTAACTTTCCAAACTTTCCAAAACGTCCACAGCAGGGAGAAAGAACAAGTAAGATTCCTGGTTAGCCATGCTTGATATAGAGTGATGACCCTTAACTTTAACCACTTTTTTCTCCCCCATCTATGGTGAATTACAGACCAGATAGGCACCCCCTCAAAATGCTTCTGGATTAGTGGTGCTGGAAGAGTATAGCAGTTAAGGCAGCATCCAAGGAGCTTCGAAATCGACGTTTCGGGCAAAAGCCCTTCATCAGGAATAAAGGCAGTGAGCCTGAAGTGTGGAGAGATAAGCTAGAGGAGGGTGGGGGTCGGG
>NC_057719.1:42062238-42096831 GCF_004010195.1 Chiloscyllium plagiosum
CGATGATGTGAAGGGCGGAAGTGATGTCATGTGTGATGCATGAGGAATTGTGAGGGGTGGAAGTGGTTGTGGGAGTGGCCATGATGGGGGTGGAAGTGACAGATTTACCCCCTCAAAATGGAATCATCTATTTTGATGGTGAGGAAAATTAAACTTATTTGCCTTTAGACCAGTTTATTCAGTTTGCAGTTTTCAAGAGATTATAAATAAAGATATTAAACCTAATGTATTTGATCCCAACTTTAATTATCCTACATTTTAAAAATATAATTACACGCCTAATATTCTGAGACTCTGTGGAGTGTTGCTAACCTATTTTTCAGGTTATATGCTTCAGTCATGGCTCACCTGTCCCCATATTGAGGTGGATCTGATATTTTAAAACTTTTGTTACTGTATCCAGCTGATTCTCATTTAGCTATTCTTTTTAAAAAAACCTTGTTAATAGACATTTCAGCTATTCATCCTGTGAAATATTAAGATTAAAGTTGAAGTTAGGTTTTAATATTAATATGGAGATAGGTTCTGTGAAATTCAGAATCCTTTTATTTGATTCTCACTTTTTGATATATCTCTACATGTATCTATAAAACAACAATTAATCAAAGATTCAACCAGATTTATGTTTTTGTCACTGTTCCATAGAGAATCATGTTTGCTACATCAAATGACTAAAGAATGTTTAATGAGCCCTGTCAACCTGCCTTAGAGGAGTTACCTTCATTTGTCACTGTAATCTTGATCGTTGACAGTCCTACTATTTATGGATAATGTCTACTTAACATCACTGGTTTCTGCCATGGGTCTTCATGTTACTGAATAAGCCACATCTTGACCTGCAGGTCTTTGATGATATGGTCCAGGATGTCCTACAAGGCATTGAGATCCAGACTGACACTAGAGGAAGTTAATTTTTCATGAGGTAAATATGGACTGTTAGGTGGATTATAAATAACACTGGCTTAAAGTTGCTTGAACTCAGTTCATATTTTGCTTCATAGCTTCCAGATGCAAAGGCAGTAACACCATCATGAAGCAATGGCAGCACTATGGTGAGGTTTCCTGGACATCCAGATCTTTGGACATAATCCACAGAGCCTCATGATTTTCTGAATCAAAAGACTGGATGAGGTCAATGAATGAAAGGAAGCATTCTTGTGTTGTTCTCGACATCTTTCTCAGATTCATCTAGCATTAAGTTCCCTCTGAAATTCCTAAAGGCACAATTTCTGACTATGAGAATTTCCTCAACCTTAGAAAATAGGTGAATCAGAATTTTCTCCACTGTGCATGTGAGAAAAATGCATTAATAGTTTCCACAGTGTGATTTATCTTCTTTCTTGAAGATGGTTACTATTGTTACATGTCTGAAGTCAGAAGGAACTCTTTCCTCTCCCAAATCCATAGATGAGTTCATGGAGTCTTAATGTGAGCAAAAGTCCTCAAGATTTGAAGATCTTAGCTGAAACACCATCAGGTGATACGCCTTGTTATCTTTGTATCAATTTAGTTGATTGTTGCAGCTTTCTTTTTAGCTGACAGTCATTCACATGGAGTGGTGGAGCTTAGCTTGGAGGGTATCAGCTGCCTCTTTGTGTTCACAGTTAAGGAGTTGTCCAAAATGTTCTTACCAACATTGGTAAATGATAATGTCAACCAGAAGAAGAGACACATGATCCTGTCAGTAAAGATGATTTTACCCACTTAACCTAACTGAGGATGGCCCTGATGGCCTCAAAAACAATTTGCATGTCATGATGGTTAGCATACTGTTAAATATTTCTGTTTTTCGGTACCACCACATTAATTTATCTTTCTAAATTATCTTTGGGCATCAGTGTTGTACTTGTGCAATGCTGCCTTCTTAAAGTAGAACCTAGGGTTGTCCTACCAGTTAATGAAAACTTCTTGTTTTTGATCCAGGAGGTCACATGTTTCTACATTATGTTTGTGAAAACAGTCCTGGTGATGAGGATTCTCAAACATTGTGGTCTGTACAGAGGAGCCTGCTGCATTTGACTTCTTTTAATCCCATTGTTCTGGAATTAAGCCAGATGTGTGACAATATTCCACATCGAACATGAGCTGTTGTAGAAACGGAAAGAACTGCAGATGCGGTCAATCAGAAACACAGACAGAATTTGCTGGGAAAACTCAGCAGGTCTGGCAGCATCTGTGGAGAGAAATCAGAGATAATGTCTCAGGTCCAGTGACTCTTCCTCAGAACCCCTCTGAGGAATGGTCACTGGACTAGAAATGTTAACTTTGATTTCTCTCCACATATGTTGCCAGAACTGCTGAGCTTTTCCAGCAATTTCTGTTTTTATGTATGAGTTGCTGTAGGGCTGGGTTATGGATTTTCTTCATCATGGATTTTTGGACCTTGCAATGCCTTGGTATTAAGTGTATTTTCATTATAATTGAACAAGTTGTTGACCTAAGCTGCATGTAACTGATCCCTGATTGAATCTTGTTTTTCCCAATTATTTCATTTTTAACACTGGATTCAAGGGCAAATCTGGAATTAAATTCTCTCAGGAGGAGGGTCTTTTCTTCTTTTGGAATGGCAATGAGGACTTCATCAAGGTCAGAATAGGGTTAGTCTCTGTAGTACTATCCCCATAATAATCTTTGTCTATTCAAAATAATTGTCCATAAAACATATTGGGCCTAGCTAATAAAAATCAGATGTGTTTCCAGGACATACTGTACTTTGTAAATGCTTAACAAATCAGGCTTTAATGTAAATTGTAGTGCATGGAACCATGAGTAAGTAGTGCCACAGACCAAAGTTAAAACTGTGACATGAGCTTTGAACAGAATACACTTAAAAGCTGTTATGAGGCACATGGGCATAGTTAGAATATATTTAATTAAAGACCACGTGAAATGGAACAAAGTATTTTAACTGGGAAACATTAATCATGCTAAAGATAGATAGAGGATAAAAGCATAAAACTGGAACTTTATGTGATCTTTTTTGCTAATGAAGACTAGTTAGGAACAGTGCCTACTCCAGAGATATGTCTTTATGCACACTGCAATAAATGCCTGCCTTGCTACCAGTGTCAGAAGTGTTTGAACTAATAAAACAAACTGTAAACTTTAGCTCATCCAACATACAACAAGTCTCACTGGTCCCATTGGCTCATTGCATCTCAATACTTCCAATTTAAAATTCTTATGTCCTCATGTAAATCATTTCCTAACTTATTTCTTCCTCCATTATATCTTGCAGATCTACACGTCCCTTGAACTTTCTGTTTCTCTGACTCTGTGAAATCCTCCCTGAGATTATTACAAATTTCACAAAGAAACAATTGATCTAAAATTGATGAACTTGTGTAATAAATATCTTCTAAACTTGACAATACCTGTTCCAGTGAAGTATATTTGTAATCATGCAAAGTGTCTAAAAAAACTGCTATTGTTACATTGATAACTAGCTTTTGCTAGTATGAAGTTCCATTCCATCAATGTTTATTTTCTGCTGTAAAACATTGTTTTAAAATATTTTGTTAGATTTTCATTTTTCTCTCTTTTATTTCTCACTTTAAATCATTTTGTTTCGTTGTTGAGATTCTGCAGTGTGCATCAACAATTTTTCAATATGATTAGTTACGGAGATGCATGCTTGTTCAAATAGGTCCCATGTGTGCTGAAATGGCTTCCCTACTACCGTAGCTGCAGTAGAAAATCACAAAACATCTGTAGGAAGGTGCAGGCATAATGAATGACTGATGTCATTTGTTTGCCAATCACACCAAATTCTGGCACAGCAAAACATCAGATCTCTACCCTTGAAGTCATTGTTAAACGTTTGAGTTCTGAAATTTAGGAAAGATGTGAAATGTATTCCTGTCAGAATGATCATCATCCAAATGGTCCACCTTCTCATGTAATGGGCATTAACTTGACATCACAGACTCTGGAGCTTGCATAGATTTATTTATGTGTTTCAAGCCCTAAAAGAAAAGGTCCTCAGTAGCATGACACATTACAGAAATCCTTAACGTGGATGAAATGGATGAAAAAACGCAGGAATGTTGCATCTACCTGAAAAAGGAATAGAATTTTTAGGTAGGATCCACAGCACTGATGATGTTCAGATACAATATCCAATGGGCCAATTAATTTTCAAAACAATCAAATTGACCTTTGCATTCTTATCTGAGTCCTAATGTGGGGTTTATCTCATTGTTACATCCTAGGAAAGCATTGTATTGAATTCCATTGTCAAATAGAATCATGGTGTCTTTAAAGAATGGAAACATAAAAGCCAAGGCAAGTTCACTAATGATGTATAGACATTCGGAAGCACTTAAGGATGCAGTGAAGACATCATTGTTCAATGCACAAATGACTAGTGAAGAAATATATATTGAATGCTGGATGATATTTTATCAAAATAAAGTGCTACATGTAACCTCTGTTATTTCAAAGAAAGTCACAATGTCACGAAAATAAACCATACCAAGCATACTGCTTCCCAGTGAATGATTAAGCTATACTGAATGGACTGCCTATTTTTTTGTCCAGAGAAAGCTTTTATGAATAACATCAAATATGTCTACATCATCAATCTTTTTCTTCTCAAAGCACAGAGTCTAAATAGTAAAATACGGATGGTCTTTCAGCGTGTTGTTTAATCTATGAGATATAAATATGTAATGCCTTACTCAAATCTGAATACAGTAATGTCCCTATTTCATAACTGTATTACCTCATAACTTTGTCAACACGTCAATGTTGTGCTCATCTGCCACAGATTTCAGTGATAATAATTTTATGTTCAATTTATTGTTTTATTTAATAAATATGGAAGGCCATGAACAAAACTGATGTATAGCTTACGGCACTGCATTCAAATCTGTAATATTGTTCACCAGTCACTTGTGTAGAATCCCTGATCTATGCATAAAATATTCTGAGTGATTTATGTTTTCAGTGTTCAGCAATGCTTAGTATTGTCAGTCCAGCACATGTCAGACTGGTTTTGGTCATTAACAAGCTCTTGCAATAGATTTTAATTTGCATTAATTATTTTGTGTTTGGCTCATTTATAACAGGAGCAAATAAATGAGTAAAATGGTTAGGTTTTCAATTAGTAATCTGTGAAATCCCCAATTTATCAGTTAAGTTGTACACATAAGTACGGTACAAAGATGGAGAAATTCATTCTAATGGACAGCACAGACCTAATCTGATTTTCTTAGGGCCATTGTTGTGTGCTATTCAAGTAGAAGGCAAAGAGCTTTCTGAAACCTCGCCCAGGGAACTGAGGCAAGTCTGCAAAATGCCATTAGAATTGGTACCACACAAATTGTCCCCCTAACACCCTAACACTTTAGTCTTTTGTCCAATATTTCACATGGAGCATAGAATTTATCTTAGTGAACAAGGTTTTCTTTCTACCAACCACTGCTCAATGTCAAACAAAGTCAGATGGACAGCAAAGTTCACATCTTTAACATTCCAGTTAAATCCAGCCAGGCTTTTGAGGGTTGAACATCTGGCTCAAGTGAAAGGAAAATAATCAGACTGACATGAATGCATTTTCAGTTTTATCGTTTAGATGAAAGCGTGTAGCCACTGCCTCCGAGTCAATGACAGTGATCCTTATGATACCATCTTGACCAGGATATTAGGTTGAGCAGTATGAGACTCCACCTGTTTCAGGAACAGGAAGCTACCTGTAATAATGTAAATGTAAAATCTGTTTCATATATAGGATCATGATTCCAATTGTGAAGAAAAATTCATTAAGTTTGCACTGCACACATTTAGCACCAAGTTGCCCTTAAAGGGAACTCGGAAGGTCACTTAGAAAATGGACAAACTTTGCTTTTAATTAAAAATTTTGAAATGGCCATGCTGAGCAGGAAATATCTCCTGAATCCACAAAAATGCTGCAGTCACCTGCTTGCCATTGCGATATCCTTGCTCTGGTTACCACTTCCCTCATCCTCCCCATTGTCTGACTGCAAATGGATCATAAGCTTTAGAACTGATTGATTCCCACACTCTCAAACCATCAAGGAGCTTTATTAATGAATAATTAGCCAGAAGCATGTGCCTCAAAGTGCTTGAGGCCTCGGCACAATAATGAATGTTTGGTGGATGTGTCCCACTCAACATTTTCTGACTTGTATTCTTCAATGTTTAAAATGTTTTCTTTAATGAACAGTCTTTTATCTTGTTTTTGATCACCATGTATAATGGTATTACCATGACAACCTTCTGTAATCTGGAGGAGCATTGTAGAATCTCACATGCATTACTATGCCAAAATTCCTGGAAATGGAAAGTTGCAAGAATTCATGTGCAAAGCACCTGATCTGAAATTAAATGCAAGTAACCTTTAACAGACACATTAGAGAGGGCAAATATGGAGCTGATTGAGGGTAACAGCTGCCACCACTTGATGTAAATGTTGTATATAGCATTTGAGTTTTTTTAAATCGAAAATATATTCTAACAAATTTAATGAAGTATTCTTTGCAATGTATTGAATTGGTAAAAACAATTGTGTTAAAAACAACCCTGATGAGACGATGGGGTTGCCGTTCTCAGCAAGCTATGCAATTTCTATTGCGTTTCCCACATGATTTAGAATAAGGATGCACCTTTCAAAGTGAAGCTGCAATCAATGTCGGAGACTTTATTAAAGAACTTGGAAGGTCTATCTGACAGCAAACAGGAGGTGAAGGACTGCAGCCCTACGTAACCAATAGAAATGGGGGTATGAATACCAATCTCATTTCAAAATGCTGGCAGGAGCATTTTCAGGGGCATTGTCAAGCAGGCTTGGGCTAAAAGGGTTTGTGCCAACTGTTTGAAGAAATGTCAGTGCTCCTAAATGTCCTGCCCTCCTCTCAATGACAAGCTCCCAGTGAGCAGGGATACATGGATTGCAATTCACCTGATAAATTTCAACAAGGTGTGATGACAATGAGCAATACCTGACAAAAGCTCCAAACCAAAACCAGAGCCATAGCTAAAAGGCCATAATCACTAAAATCCACAGAATAAACCAATGTCTCCTCTGCTGATATAATTCACATAGATAGCCTCAATTATTCATCAAAACTACAAGTCCAGTGTGATCATTATCACTTAACAAAACATTTTTTAAAAATTAACAGAATAAATGTAAAAGGATGTCATAAAAATTACAATTATTTGTAGCTGGTTTTAGATTATATTAGATTACTTACAGTGTGGAAACAGGCCCTTCAGCCCAACAAGTCCACACCTACACTCCGAAGACCAACCCACCCAGACCCATTCCCCTACATTTATCGCTTCACCTACGGGCAATTTAGCATGGCCAATTCACCTAACCTGCACATTTTTGGGCTGTGGGAGGAAACCAGAGCACCTGTAGGAAACCCACGCAGACACGGGGAGAAAGTGCAAACTCCACACAGACAGTTGCCTGAGGCGCGAATTGAACCCAGGTGTCTGGCGCTGTGAGGCAGCAGTGCTAACCACTGTGCCACCGTGCTGCCCATAATAATAAATACTAATTAAAGATCATTTATTGATGTGTAGAAACTCCAAATGGACTCTTAGAAAAGTAGCTGATGGAGGTTTGGTGTTGACCCCCACAGAGTGATGTAAATCTCTTTGGAGGTGCACCTCTAGATCTAAGTCAAAGGACAAAATAAAGGTGGAAAGAGTGACAAAAGGAACAATAGAAAAAGTATATTTTATATGTAGTCTTTGACATAACAAGGATACAACCAGACTTTGTGCTGTTCCATCATGGTTTTGTGGGTAAGGTGAATGGTACAGCATAACTACATCAAAAATTATGCACATAATGGAACACATTAAGGGAACTTCTGAAATTTACATGCCATTTATTACAGTTCAGTCAAATTCACAACTTACAAGCAATTTCATCCATTTATCAAGCAAAGTACCCAGAATGCAATTGATGAAATGGGAATGCTCCTGATCCATTAAGAAAGAGGGGGGCACTATGGATTCAAAATTACAGCAGATAATGTTATGCAGATTAGAAATCAGCAGCCTTTCTCATGCTGTCTCACAGAAATAATGGTTGCATATAGCAGAATAATGAAGGACTATTAAAGCTTCATTGAAAAGACAGGTAATAAAGCAAAACAAAATTCCATATGTAAGTGCAATTATTTAAAGAACATCACAAAAATATTCCATGAGAGCATTTATTTATTAAAACCTTTTTTTTTCAGACAAGACCTCCCATGATAATTAAGCCAGCAGGAAACCTAAAGATAATGTGTCATTGGTTAATGGCAAGAGAGCAGTAACTACTTTAGCATTGTAATAAATGGCTTTTCATATTTTTACAGGAGGGCTTTTAGCGACTTTATTGGAATTGCTCTGAAAACAAACGTAATCAATGCTGTAACTTACTTGATGAATAATATTTGAATAACTGTCTTGCTGCAGGAAACTAAACCTAAGATGGAGCAGAATCAGTGGTCTTTGGCTCAGGAAAAAAATAAAACTGAATAGTAGAAATCAAAATTGTGGGTTATCACTTCTTTGAAAAAATATGTTTTATTGTTGCCAGGTTTTGAGGATTTGAGCTATATAGAGAGGCTGAACACAGGCTAGAGCTGTTTTCCCTGGAGCGTCGGAAGTTGACGTTTACAAAATCATGAGGGGCATGGATAGGATAAATAGACAAAGTCTTTTCCCTGGGGTTGGGGAGTCCTGAACTAGAGGGCATAGGTTTAGGGTGAAAGGGGAAAGATATAAAAGAGACCTAAGGGGCAACATTTTCACACAGAGGGTGGTACGTTTTTGGAATGAGCTGCCAGAGGAAGTGGTGGAGGCTGGTACAATTGCAACATTTAAAAGGCATTTGGATGAGTATATGAATAGGAAGGGTTTGGAGGGATATGGGCCAGGTGCTGGTAGGTGGGACTAGATTGGGTTGGGATATCTGGTCGGCATGGACGGGTTGGACCGAAGGGCCTGTTTCCATGCTGTACATCTCTATGACTCTATAAGTTAAGGAAAATAAAATCATGATAGTTGCATGCGTGCCTGAAACTGTGTTGGGAGTACAGATCATTCCATTCCTTTATATTAAACAATCTAATCTACGAGCTGCGGGCTGCTCAATGGGAAAAATGCAATTATGGAGCGTGATTTACACACTGACCCTTGGCTGAGTTAAGAAATAATAGATATTCTTTACCAGGAAACTGTTGAGGGTATATATCCTGCGGTGTAAAATGAGTGATACGGGTGAACTGTGAGATAAATGGGTTGCTAATGTATGGTCTGACTTGTTTCCTTACATCAAGATCAGTGGAAAGGAATATTTATTTTATATATAATTTCAGAATTGTTGATTTTATTCCATTGAAACCCCACAAACATATTTATGCTGACCTAATGCAAAATCTATTGTTTTTTTCTTTATAGTTTCTAACAGAATATTTTGGGATTAATGGGATTATATTTTAATTTGTGTTTGAAATTTTGAGTTTATGTTATAAATAGAAAATTCTGAATTATTTGATTTTATCTTCATTCCTTTTGTTAATAAACTTCTGTTTAGTTCTTACAGCAAAGCTCACAACATTGCATGCTTATGTTTCAGTGGGAGATCACTTCTTACAACATATTCTATCAGACGGATTTCAGACTGAGTTCTGACTTGTGTGATAATAACATTAGCTCGGATCATAACACTATAAGATGAATGGAAGTGTGTTAGTGTGTAGCCTTATGAAGGGTTTTGCTAAATGGGTGAGGCACCTTGGCATAGTGTCCGTGCTGAGAGGAGGAAGGAGTAATTTTAAGGGAAGTGTTGGTGCATACAACAAGCACATAAGGTTCAAGCAAATGTTGTATCGTGATGGAAGGAGAGGTACGGAAGTAAGTTAACCACTTCAGGGGTGTTAAAAAAAAAGTGAAAGATTGAAGATTTGAAAGATGGCAATCTTGTGAAGCTTGTTAAATATTGCCTTGCATTACAGTTATGTTCTGTGTGTGTGATTAAATCTATCCCCATATCACTTCAGTCACTCTATCACAAACATTTCTTGCTATTTCACATTTCGTGACAGCATGTGCTCTCCACCTCTCTCCATTGCTGTTGATGAATTTATCTGGAAACCCAACATCAATCAGAAGAGGAATAGAACTTCTGCCTGTTGCTTACTTGCTCAATTAACCCCTTCATGGCACTATCAGAATATCTGGGTGTCCCAGCTGAAGTTATTTCATCAGGTGAGAGAACAAGTGAGAGAACGAGAGAGAGAAAGAGAGAGAAGGATAGAATAGGCAGACAGAGGGATTGTTAATAGTAAGCCAGGAAAGAAAAGAAGCTAAGTTGATGATAATGGAGATGATGAGTAGTTGAAAATTGGCTGGCTGCACTGAAAGCAATCCACTTCATGGCAGGGAACCCCAGGACAGGACGCTATCTCTCTGAGTTCCCTCTCCTCTCCTTTCTCTGATTTTTCTCTACTGTTGTCATCACCACAAATACCAACTTTTTCCTACTTGCTTTCAGTTCTGAAGGGTTGTTATTGGACTTGAAATATTAGCTCTGTTTTTCTCTTCAGAGATATTGCCAGACCTGCTGAGTTTCTCTGTTTTCATTTATTTCAGTTCTCCAGCCTGACAGTACTTAGTTTTATTTCAGGCTGTCTTTAAGTAGTGGCAACCTCCATGGATTACCTGCTCTTCAAACTAAAAGGTCGCCTGTGGGAAGTACAGTTGGTACTGAGATCTCACTGAATATATTTAGCTGTCACCTGACTATTACATGAAGGGGGCATAGCAGCCAGTCAATGGGAGGAGAGAACAACAGCCTGACTTACACTGACTATTTAACTCTATTCCTATATCACTTCAGTCACTCTATCACAAAACATTTCTTACTGTTTCTCAAGTTGTATTTCTATTACACTTATGAACACAATGATAAGACAGATGTTGAATGGGATAATACAACTGTTAAAATAATAGTGTAAGGAAGATTGTGAGAACTTGACTAATGTTAGTTTGCTAATAATAGTTATTTGTTGGCTAGACCTATTAAGGCTGTAATTTAGTGATGGGTTTCTATCTTTTACATGGGCTAGGACAATGCTTTGCAGAATTTTCAGCACTTTGACCCCATTTTGGCCATGAAAATTGTCACAACTCCTAATTGAAAACTGTGAAGGGAAGGAAGGAAACCTATGTGTACAAAGAATGTCCTTTTATAAGGGGTGGTGGGGGGGGGGAGACTTGTCTGTTTGTGCAGGACACGGTTGCTGTAATTCAGAACTCTGTAATGGCCTTACTCTTTGGGAGCACACGATCCCAAACCTTAAGCATGTGGCTCCATTTGGGACCTTGGACACCACTTTGGGTAAACATGAGTTATGATACCAACAGATAAATTACAATTTATGCAATTTATTTGATTGCTGTGAAACTTTCTCCTTCTGCAGAAATAATTTTGATTTTATTTTTCTTTGATCCATGTATTTCCCCCTTATTAGACAAAACAGGTGGGAACATTGGCATCATGAAGTCATTGCAGATAGTTTAATTAGCAATTGACGCAAAAGAAGAATTCTAATCGATGTGATCAATTTGAAATATATTTTTCTCAACTTCAGAATCATTGATCAGAGAGGAAAAATGTTTAATATTGCTTCCAATAATTTCCTGTGTCTCTTGAGAAACAATAATGCAGTCAGGAATCTTTTATCCAAAAAAAGACATCAGGTCCAACTGTTTAATGGCTAAAGGATATTTTCAGTTTTTGTCTGCACTTGCTGTGAGTGGCTTGAGTCAGTGTTTTGTGCATTGGAACATCGATGTGTTAAGGAACTCAGAACTGCAGCTTGGTCAGTTGGAAAGGCTCCCTCCATTATAATTGTGCATTTGGTAATTCAAAATAGAGATGACTTGTCAGTACCTCTGGTTTGTTCAGGTCCTTTGAATAAAACTTTACCTTTAGGTCTTTTCAGATTTGGACATGTGGTTAAAGGATTTCTGACCTGTAATTCAGACCCCAGGGAAAAGACTTTGTCTATTTATCCTATCCATGCTCCTCATTATTTTGTAAACCTCTATAAGGTCAACCCTCAGCCTCCGATGCTCTAAGGAAAACAGCCCCAGCCTCTCCCTATAGCTCAGATCCTCCAACCCTGGCAACATACTTGTAAATCTTTTCGGAACCCGTTCAAGTTTAACAACATCTTTCCGATAGGAAGGAAACCAGAATTGCACGCAATATTATAACAGTGGCCTAACCAATGTCCTGTACAGCCGCAACTTGACCTCCCAACTCCTGTACTGAATTCTGTGACCAATAAAAGAAAGCATACCAAACGCCTTCTTCACTATCCTATCTACCTGCGACTCCACTTTCAAAGAGCTATGAACCTGCACTCCAAGGTCTCTTTGTTCAGCAACACTCCCTAGGACCTTACCATTAAGTATATAAGTCCTGCTAAGATTTGCTTTCCCAAAATGCAGCACCTCATTTATCTGAATTAAATTCCATCTGCCACTTCTCAGCCCATTGGCCCATCTGGTCCAGATCCTGTTGTAATCTCAGGTAACCCTCTTCGCTGTCCACTACATCTCCAATTTTGGTGTCATCTACAAACTTACTAACTGTACCTCTTATGCTCACATCCAAATCATTTATGTAAATGACAAAAAGTAGAGGGCCCAGCACCAATCCTTGTGGCACTCCATTGGTCACAGACCTCCAGTCTGAAAAACAACTCTCCACCACCACCCTCTTCTATCTTTGAGCCAGTTCTGTATCCAAATGGCTAGTTCTCCCTGTGTTCCATGAGATCTAACCTTGCTAATCAGTCTCCCATGGGGAACCTTGTTGAACACCTTACTGAAGTCCATATAGATCACATCTACTGCTCTTCCCTCATCAATCTTCTTTGTTACTTCTTCAAAAAACTGAATCAAGTTTGTGAGACGTGATTTCCCATGCACAAAGCCATGTTGACTATCCCGAATCAGTCCTTGCCTTTCCAAATACATGTACATCCTGTCCCTCAGGATTCCCTCCAACAACTTGCTCACCATCGAGGTCAGGCTCACTGGTCTATAGTTCCCTGGCTTGCCTTTATCGCCCTTCTTAAACAGTGGCATCATGTTTGCCAACCTGCAGTCTTCCGGCACCTCACCTGTGACTATCGATGATACAAATATCTCAGCAAGAGGCCCAGCAATCACTTCTCTAGCTTCCCACAGAGTTCTCGGGTACACCTGATCAGGTCCTGGGGATTTATCCACTTTTAACCGTTTAAAGACATCCAGCACGTCTTCCTCTGTAATCCGGACATTTTGCAAGATGTCACCATCTATTTCCCTACAGTCTATATCTTCCATATCCTTTTCCACAGCAAATACTGATGCAAAATATTCATTTAGTATCTCCCGCATTTTCTGTGGCTCCACACAAAGGCCGCCTTGCTGATCTTTGAGGGGCCCTATTCTCTCCCTAGTTACCCTTTTGTCCTTAATATATTTGTAAAAACCCTTTGGATTCTCCTTAATTCTATTTGCCAAAGCTATCTCATGTCTCAGTTTTTCCCTCCTGATTTCCCTCTTAAGTATACTCCTACTTTCTTTACACTCTTCTAAGGATTCACTCGATTTATCCTGTCTATACCTGACATATGCTTCCTTCTTTTTCTTTACCAAACCCTCAGTTTTTTTAGTCATCCAGCCTTCCCTTTCACCCTGACAGGAATATACTTTCTCTGGATTCTTGTTATCTCATTTCTAAAGGCTTCCCATTTTCCAGCCATCCCTTTACCTGCGAACATCTGCCTCCGATCAGCTTTCGAAAGTTTTTGCCTAATACCGTCAAAATTGGCCTTTCTCCAATTTAGAACTTCAACTTTTAGATCTGATCATTCCTTTTCCATCACTATTTTAAAACAAATAGAATTATGGTCGCTGGCCCCAAAGTGCTCCCCCACTGACACCTCAGTCACCTGCCCTGCCTTATTTCCCAAGAGTAGGTCAAGTTTTGCACCTTCTCTAGTAGGTAAGTCCACATACTGAATCAGAAAATTGGCTTGTACACACTTAAGAAATTCCTCTCCATCTAAACCTTTAACACTATGGCAGTCCCAGTTGATGTTTGGTAAGTTAAAATCCCCTACCATAACTACCCTATTATTCTTACAGGTAGCTGAGATCTCCTTATAAGTTTGTTTCTCAACTTCCCTCTGACTACTGGGGGGTCTATAATAGAATCCCAAAAAGTTGATCATCCCTTTCTTATTTCTCAGTTCCACCCAAATAACTTCCCTGGATGTATTTCTGGGAATATCCTCCCTCAGCACAGCTGTAATGCTACCCCTTATCAAAACTGCCACTCCCCCTCCTCTCTTGCCTCCCTTTCTATCCTTCCTGTAGCATTTGTATCCTGGAACATTAAGCTGCCAGTCCTGCCCATCCTTGAGCCATGTTTCCGTAATTGCTATGATACCTCAGTCCCATGTTCCTAACCATGCCCTGAGTTCATCTGCCTTCCCTGTTAGGCCCCTTGCATTGAAATAAAGGCAGTTTAATTTATTAGTCCTACCTTGTCCCTGCCTGTCCTGACTCTTTGACTCACTTCTGTTCTCAGCTGTACCTGTCTCAGATCGATCTCTTTCCTCACTATCTCTCTGGGTCCCACCCCTCCCCCCCCACACCTTACTAGTTTAAATCCTCCCAAGCAGTTCTAGCAAATTTCCCTGCCAATTTAGGTGCAATCTGTCCTTGATGTACAGGTCACTTCTACCCCAAAAGAGATTCCAATGATCCAAAAATGTGAATCCTTCTCCCATACACCAGCTCCTCAGCCATGCATTCATCTGCTCTATCCTCCTATTCCTGCCCTCACTAGCTCGTAGCACTGGTAGTAATCCAGATATTACTACCCTTGAGGACCTCCTTTTTAAATTTCTGCCTAACTCTCTGTAATCTCCCTTCAGAGTCTCAACCTTTTCCCTTCCAATGTCGTTGGTTCCAATGTGGACAATGTCCTCCTGCTGGCCCCTCTCCCCCGTGAGAACATTCTGCACCCTCTCTGAGACATCCTTGATCCTGGCACCAGGGAAACAACACACCAATCTGCTTTTTCTCTGCTGGCCACAGAAACGTCTGTCTGTACCTCTGACTACGGAATCCACTAACACAATTGATCTCTTAGAAGCCAACATACCCCTCGTTGCATTAGAGCCAGTCTCAATACCAGAAACTTGGCTGTTCGTGCTACATTCCCCTGAGAATCCATCACCCCCTACATTTTCCAAAACAGCATACCTGTTTGAAATGGGTATATCCACAAAAGACTCCTGCCCTAGGTGCTGATCTCTCTCGCCCTTCCTGGAGTTAACCCATCTATGTAACAGTATCTGAGACTTGCCCCCCTTCCTATAACTGCCATCCATCACATACTGTTGCTGTTCCAAATTCCTCATCGCTTCTATGCCGACATTTTCTTCAGACACCTATATTTTTCTTCAAGTTAAAAATACTACTAAGACACAACTTTATGCACCTCATAATTGTAACAAGGTTTACCAAACATATGATTTTCTAATGCAATTTTACTGTAATAGTCTTATTGCCCCATACCCATAATGTCTGCTATTTTTGTTTGCTTTAACCTACACAGTTACAGCAAACCATGCCAGGGAAAATCCTTCTCAAGTTGGCTGTAATTTTCAACATTGAGACTTCAAGAGGTTTATGCAAACATCTATTTAATGTCAGCAGCCAACGATTGCAATATCCTTCCCATTAATTTGTTTTATGTTCAAATATTTGATGGTAGACAATGATTAGATTGAATTAGTTACTATAGAGACAGAAGCTTTCAGCTTCCAAAGTGAAATCAAAGCATTCATACCCTCAGCTCATTCCAATGTAATGCATTCATTTATCAATCCCAAAATCGTCATACATTTTACTCCAAAAATTCATTTTATTTTCCTGTAATAGCTCACTCAATCATAGAGTCATACAGCAGGAAACAGACCCTTTGGTCCACCTCATCTACACCAACCAGATATCCTAAAGTCCAATTGGTCAGCATTTGGTCCATATCTCTCTAAATCCTTCCTATTCATGTACCCATCCAGATGCCTTTTAAATGTTGCAATTGTACCAGCCTCCACCATTTCCTCTGGCAGCTCATTCTCTACACACCCCACTCGCTTGTGAAAACGTTTCCACTCAAGTCCCTTTTAATTCTTTCCCCTCTCATCTTAAACCTATGCCTGGTAGTTGCCCCCAACCTAGGAAAATAACCTTGGCCATTCATCCTATCCATGTCCTTCATGATTTTACTAAACTTTATAAAGTCACCCCTCAGCCTCTGATGCTCCATGAAAAATAGCCCCAACCTATTCTGCCTCTCCCTATAGCTCAAAACCTCCAACTCTGGCAATATCCTTGTAAATCTTTTCTGAACCCTTTCAAGTTTAACAACATCTTTCCTACGGAGAAAGTGAGGACTGCAGATGCTGGAGATCAAAATCAAGAGTGTAGTACTGGAAAAGCACAGCAGGTCAGGCAGCATCCGAGGAGCAGGAGAATTGACGTTTCAGGCATAAGCCCTTCACATTATGCAATAGTGGAA
Organism: Chiloscyllium plagiosum; assembly: GCF_004010195.1. NCBI lineage: Eukaryota > Metazoa > Chordata > Chondrichthyes > Orectolobiformes > Hemiscylliidae > Chiloscyllium > Chiloscyllium plagiosum. The sequence continues at coordinate 42,078,863 of NC_057719.1, forward strand.
GTGAAGAAGGTTATCTCAGAGAACAACAGGACCTTGCATAATGTGAACTGTCAATTCTCCTGCTCCTCGGATGCTGCCTGACCTGCTGTGCTTTTCCAGCACTACACTCTTGACCAACATCTTTCCTATGGCAGGGAGACCAGAACTGAAAGAATTATCTTTAAAATTATCTCACCCATGTCCTGTGTAGCCACAACATGACCTTCTAACTCCTATACTCAATGCTCTGACCAATAACGGCAAGCATGCCAAATGCCTTCTTCACCTCCACGTCTACCTGAGATTCTACTTTCAAGGAATTATGCACCTGCATCCCTCGGTCTCTTTGCTCAACAACATTCGCCAGACCTCTACTATTAACTTTATAAGTCCTCAAAGTTTGCTTTACCAATCTGCAACACCTGATAGTTATATAAATTAAACTCTATCTGCCATGCCTTGGCCCACTAGCTCATCTGATCAAGATCCTGTTGTTCTCTGAGATAACCTTCTTCACTGTCCACTATAGCATCAATTTCAGTGTCATCTGCAAACTTACTAACAATTCCTCCTATATAGACATCTAAATAATTTATACAAATATTGAAAACTGTGGATGTAGCACCGATCTTTACAGTACACTATTGGTCACAGGCCTCCAGTCCAAAAAACAGTCCAAAACAGGCCTCCAGTCCAAAATAGCATCAATTTCAGTGTCATCTGCAAACTTACTAACAATACCTCCTGTATAGACATCTAAATAATTTATACAAATAATGAAAACTGGTGGATGTAGCATCGATCTTTCCAGTACACTATTGGTCAAAGGCCTCCAGTCCAAAAAACAACCCACCATCATCATCCTCTGTCTCTGAATTTCAGTTCAATTTTGTATCCAATTAGCTAGCTCCCCATGTGACCTAACCTTGCTAAACAGTCTACCATGCGAAACCTTGTTGAACACTTGCTGAAGTCCATGTAGACAATGCCCTCCACTCTGCCTTCATCAATGTTCTTTGTCACCTCTTAAAAAAAACTCTATCAAGTTAGTGAGACATGATTTCCCATGGACAAAGCCATGTTGACTATCCCTAACCATTTGTTGTCTTTTCAAATCCTGTCCCTCAGAACTGCCTTCAACAACATATCCATCACAGACATCACGCTCACTGATCTTTAGTTCCCTAACTGTTCCTTATAGTCTTTCTTAAATAATGGCACTACATCAGCCACCTTCCAGTCTTCAGGCACCTCACCCATGGTTGTTGATAATACAAGTATCTCAGCAAAGGGCAAATCTCTTCCTTAGCTTCCCACAAAATTATATGAGACATCTGATCAGGTCCCAGGGATTTTTCTACCTTAATGCATTCTAAGGCTGCCAGCACTTCCTCTTGTATAATTGGCTACTTTTCAAAATGTCACTATTTGTATGCACCACACCACAAACTAGCTTCTGCTAATCAACCATGAAAGTATTTGTCACTGTTTGAACATTCTGGGCCATTCACAATTGTACTGTAGGAAGAATTGCCCCTGTAGATGGCTGACCTAGTGGCAAGTTGACACATGATTTACTGAGAGGGACCTGGAAGTCCTGGAGCACAGGATGGTAAAGATGATGGCTGTCCTGATAAAAGAAGAAACTACATCATCAGTCCCTGCTAGCCTGGTCTGAAGGTGCTTTCCAGGTCAGTACAGTATCCACGGTCTGGAAAGGTGCCCAGCAATGCAGAAAGAAGCTTAATGACTTTCTGCACTTTATGAGGGTAAGTGCCACCATCCTTCCTCAGCTACCTCACACTCATTAGCACCGCTACTCCATTCATTTCCCATCTAGGTTCATGCTCTACTAATCTCATTACTGCAAATAACATCTTTTCTCACTTGCTATCAACCAGCCAACGCCTCCACAATATGAACCCTGCATGGCCTCAGCGCTGTCCACTTACACAATCAGGACACCACCTTATGTTATCCACAACAGTACTAACAGTCACTTTCATCTCACTCAAACCCTCCCTTTCTCTCATTCTATGAGAAAACATCCCACAGACATCCATTTGTATGTTAGCTAGGTTAGAGTCGAGAGCACATTCTGGTGAACACATCCCTGGCATCCTTTTAGGGCATTTTGGTAGCTCAGTGGTTAGCAATGCTACCTCACAGCACCAGGGACCCTGGTTCAATTCCACCCTCAGGCAAGTGTGTGGAGTTTGTACACACTTCCTGTGTTTGTGTGGGTTTCCTCTGGGTGCTCCGGCTTCCTCGACAGTCCAGAGATGCACAGGTTAAGTGGATTAGCCATGGGAAATACAGAGTTATAGGGATAGTGTTGAAAGGATAGGTCTGGATGGAATAGTATTCAGAGGGCTGGTGTGGACTCAATGGGCTGAATGGTCTGCTTTCATGCTGTAGGGAATCAATAGATTCTATATGCTGGTTATGGAAGAAAAATCACAGGTTGTCAACACTCTGAGGCCTACCAGAGAGCAGACACCAGCTCGGTCCCAAGAAGGAGATCACCCCATTGCAATGCGTAAATAGACACAGAAGCAGTAAGCATATTTACCATAGTTACCCTGGGAACTAATTCAAAAGTTGGGGGAATGCTCAGGCAGTGCTATTTGTACTGTGCTGCCTCAGCATTTAAGGATCTGGCTGCCTCTAAATTGAAAGGTAGGCTGGTAGCATCCAGGACCAGCAGTCTCAGTGTCTGCCAAACATGTGCAGAAACCTATACTCCATCTCTACAGTCATTGGTGCAAGGCAAGAGAGTAATGAGAGACCTTGACCTCCCACCAGGTTCACCTTACTCTCAAAGAGACAGGTTGGTGCCAGTATGTACCTAGCCTGTGGAGGAACCATAAACAGCAACTCCCACCCCAAATGTCTCCTCTCACACCAAACTATAGGTGGCCAGCCCTACGACCTCTACCCTCAATCCCCAACCCTGTGGAAGTTCAAGACAAGGAAGGTGAGCCTGCATCAGAATATGTATGAACCTTCAATCCACAGAAGTTCTCAGGGTCACCCTTTCAAAACCACTTGGCCAACAAGCTTCACTTTAGAAAAATCAGAAATTGCTGGACAAACTCAACAGGTCTAACAGCATCGATGGAGAGAAAGCAGAGTCAACATTTGGGTCCAGTGATGATTCTTCTGAAGGCACCTAAGCCTGGAAGGATAGCAACAGGAACTGGCCACATCCACTAGAGCTTGATGCTGGTCCTGAGCTTCCAATATGCATGAAGTTATCATTGCTCCCTGTATAACAGCCACAATAAATGTGATCATTTAACTGTCGAAACACGCACCAACAACATTTGAACATCATCCTCCAAATATATTGTTCTCAATGTTGAAAGTTTCATTTTTCTGACTTCACAATATTTTCCCACCCGATTTGCCATTGCCCAGTCTGTCAGGTGTTAGAAAAGTTCTGTCCAAAGAGTCCACAAAAGGATATAGATAGATTTAGTCAGTGCCAAACGTTTGGTACTCGGAGTGTAATGAGGGAAAATGTGAATTCTGGTGGGGGAGAATTGAAAAGGGGAATATCTTTTAAATGTAGAGAGACTACAAAATGTCATGGTACAGATGGATTTGGGTGTCACTCTTTTGAATCACAAAATATTAGCATTCTTTTTACAGCAAGTAATTAGGATGTCAGTGGAATTTTTCCATTTGTTGAAAAAAGATGGATTATAAAAGTAATGAATTGTTGCTACAACTGTGTGTGCATTTTGAGTATTTTATAATTTTTATTTTGTTCTCCTTATTCATCAATGGTTGTACTTGCATTGGAAGCAGTTCGAAGATCTTTCATTAGACTGATTCCAGGGATGAGTACTTTGTCTTATGAGAGAGGATTCAGCAAGTTGGGCTAATATTTAGTAGAGTTAAGAAGAATGAGAGGTGATCTTATGAGAGGCATTTAAGATTATTAAAGGATTGGACACTCTGGAAGCAGGAAGCATGTTTCTGCTGATTGGTGAGTCCCGAACCAGAAGACACAGTTTAAAATAAGGGGTAGGCCACTTAGAACAGAGTTGAGGAGAAACTTCTTCACTCAGAGAGTGGTGGGTATATGGAATGCTCTGCCCCAGAAGGCTGTGGAGGCCAAGTCTCTGGATACTTTCAAGAAAGAGTTGGATAGAGCTCTTAAGGATAGTGGAATCAAAGATTATGGGGATAAGGCAGGAACAGGATACTGATTGAGGATGATCAGCCATGATCATAATGAATGGTGGTGCTGACTCGAAGGGCAGAATGGCCTACTCCTGCACCTATTGTCTATTGTCTATTATCTTATTGCAACATCATACTCTGAGCAGGATGGATAGGGTGGATGTTGAAATGATCTTTTGCCTTGTGGTGGAGTCTTGAACCAGGGATCACACTTAAGAAACCAGCCTATTAGACCATTTCTCCCATTTAAAATGGAGATGAAGAGGGATTTCTTCCCTCAAAGGGTCATTAAACTTAAAGGAATTCTCTATCCCAGAGTGCAGGGGAGGCTGGACCATTGAATATGCTTCAGGCCAAGGTAGACCATTTTTTAAATATCTATGAGGGGTTAAACATTATGGGAAACAGGCAAGCAAATGGAAGCAAGAACACAATTAAATCAGCCATGATATTATTGAATATTTAAGCAGGCTGGGCAGGTCTGTGTTCCAATTCTGCTATTTCTTATGTTCAAATATCCTGAGATTGATTAAGTTGAAGGAATATTCCTAGTTTGACTGACCAGATGTGTTCCTCTTTTACACTAATTTTTAAATACAATCCAATTTAGACATGAAACATCGCATATAAATATCCTAAATATTTTGGCACATGACATTTCACAACCTTTTGTTAGAACTCTGGTGGCCTGCTGGTTGTTTTTCAGTCCTGAACAGAATTCCCTCCCCACCCATTTCCGCTTTCCGCAAAGACCGTACCCTCCATGACTACCTGGTCAGGTCCACACCCCCCAACAACCCACCCTCCCCTCCTGGCACCCTCCCTGCCACCGCAGGAATTGCAAAACCTGCGCCCACATCCATCAAAGTTTTACCTGCACATCCACCAATGTCATTTATTGTATCCGTTGCACCCGATGCGATCCCCTCTACATTGGGGAGACTGGACGCCTCCTCACAGAGTGCTTTAGAGAACATCTACAGGACACCTGCACCAATCAACCCCACTGCTCTGTGGCCCAACATTTCAACTCCCCCTCCCACTCTGCCAAGGACATGCAGATCCTGGGCCTCCTCCACTGCTGCTCCCTCACCACCCGATGCCTGGAGGAAGAACGCCTCATCTTCTGACTCAGAACACTTGAACCCCATGGCATCAATATGGATTTCACCAGTTTCCTCATTTCCCCTTCCCCCACCTCACCCCAGTTCCAACCTTCCAGCTCAGCACTGTCCCCATGACCTGTCCTACCTGCCTATCTTTCTTCCCACCTATCCACTCCACCCTCCTCTCTGACCTATCACCTCCATCCCCACCCCCACTCATCTATTGTACTCTATGCTACTTTCTCCCCACCCCTACCCCCCTCTCATTTATCTCTTCACTCTGCAGGCACCCTGCCTCTATTCCTGATTAACGTTTTTTGCCTGAAACGTCGATTTTCCTGCTCCTCGGATGCTGCCTGACCTGCTGTGCTTTTCCAGCACCACTCTAATCCCGAATCTTTTCTTATTCAGTGCCTATTCTACCAAAATTAACAGCCCTTGATCTGTCTTTAGTGCTATCACATCAGAGACCCATTTCAAGGTCCTATGAAAACATTTTGTGCTTTTGGATATTTTGGCCAAATCACTTACTACTATCAAACTTGTTACCCGAACTAAAATGAGAAATAATGTAAAACTTCCTCACATCTCAGTATGTATTGCAAGGTGATGTGTTTAGCTTTATAAATATAGTGTAATTACTTTGGCAAATACTAAATCAGATGCTACATTTCTATATTGACTAGCAGTGTTTTAAAAGCATATTCACATAGAATATGATTACTAGACTGCCAAATTGAAGCTTTACAGCCAAGAGGTACAATGTTGTTAAGTAAGTGTTAAGTGATGATGAGTTTGACTGAAATCATCCTGTTTTCTCTTTTTGCTTAAACCTGATTGATAACATTCATGTAAATTAGGCGGAATTGCTGTGTGTGCTCTCCCAATCTTCAAATGCAATTTCTCTAGGGTTGCAGCAATCTTCCACTTAAGTTATGGAAAGAGATTGAGCACATCTTCAGTTTCATGGCTGCAGCGATTGTAAAGAGGTCAGCCAGGTAGATCTCGTGGAATATGAGTTCCCTGATCGGGGCTGTTAATTTGCTCCAAACAAGGAGCCCTGCCGGACAGATATAAACAGGAGTGTCAGAGGTTCTGGTCACTCTGAGGAAGCCAGACCAGTGTCAAGTACTATGCACGTGAAAATAAAGGGTGACTTGGTGACAGGATAGCAGCCACTGTACTTTTCATAGAATCCCTGCAGTGTGAAAGCATCAAGTCCATACTGTTCCTCCAAAGAGCACCCCACCCAGATCCACATCATCCCTGCAATTCTGCATTTCCTATGGCTAATCCACCCAGCCATGCATATCCTGGAAACTATGGGGAATTTACCATTACCAACCCAGCTAACCTGCACATCTTTGGACTGTGGGAGGACATACGAGAAGAATGTGCAAACTCCACACAGACAGTTGCCCAAAGGCTGGAATCGAACCTGGGACCCTGGTGCTGTGGGGTAACAGTGCTAACCACTGAGCCACCCAGGTGTTAGGTGAGTTGTTTTTAGTTACTGTCAGACTTCTTGCATTCTAAAAAATATAGTTTTGTTTATTTATAACTTGTTGACAAACGGAATAAAAAGATCAATTGCTGAAAGCATAATGTATAGGAAAATCACAAAGTGATGAAGAAAAAATACCAATTAATTCATCAAAATGATTACAGGTTAATTGCATTCAAAGAACCATAATATAATCTAGATTTATGAAACTTAAAAAATTTTAAAAATGTCTTATTATTTACTTTCATAATTAGCTAAAGTGTATACTTTAAGTAATGAAGGGGTGTTGGAAAGACTGTGTTACAGTGTATACATCATACAGTAAATATAGCTCTCAAGTATCAACTTCCAAAATGAATTTTTCTAATCTTACCACGTCATTTGAAGTGCAAATTGGCAGGCAAGCTTTCATTAAATTCATGTTAACCATAGAACTGCAGATTATCCTTCAGTTCTGAACACAAAGATGCATAACATTTATTTTTGGCAATATTCAAGAAAAAGCTCAGGAGAAATTAGCATCTTACATTCATCATGGAAATGTGAAATAAACATTAAAGAATAATTAGCATGAGGGTTAAAAGATGATACATTTTAAAAAGGAATGTCATTGAATACATTAAGTGAAAGAATAGACATATTAAAGACTGATGTTGGTGAGAAATCACTAGGAAATAGGTTTTATAAAGCCATGTCATAGTGGAGGAAGAGCTAAATATTATTGGTAAAAGGGAATCCACAAGTACATCTAGAGGTAAAATAAATTAGAGTTAATAAAGAGAAATATAAATAAATTTCAATATGTAAGGCAGAATTTCATGTCGCTCAACATTGGGGGAGAGCTGTGGGGCTTCATCTTATTTTTGGTGGTGCTCTGGTGGGGTGGGCTCCACACCATGTGGGCAGGCAGCTGGATTATACCCTGGAAACCACTCTGCATAGTAAGTTGGAAGCACACCTAATGAGTATTTTTGTACCCTACAGAAGGCACCCAACTGCAATAGTAGGGGCTACTTCTATTGGAAGAGCCACTTCCATCTTTCTCACCTCCTCACTTAAGTCTGCCTGACTAGTTCTGGTGAGTTGCCCCAATTCATCACCTTCTTAGGGCCTCCATCATTACTGTTGCTCTAGGCGTCTTGCATTTCCAGCAATGGCCATTGTTCTCAGTGGAGCTGTAGAGACTGAAGAAGAAATGGTCCTCTTCAGACACTTCATCTTCCAGAGCATAGGGGTTCCGACACCAGGCAGAAAACTACTTGACAAAGGGTCAGTTAGACTCAAAACGTCAGCTCTTTTCTCTCCTTACAGATGCTGCCAGACCTGCTGAGATTTTCCAGTATTTTCTCTTTTGGTTTCAGAAAACTACTGGATAGTCATTTAATTCCATTGGTATCCTGGAAGTGGACATGACAGAGTTGTCACCAGCTTCCCAATTAGTGAAACGGACCATCATTGCAGTCATTAAATTTAACACAGTGTCTTTCATGACCATTGGATGTCTGAAATGTTTTATGGCCAACTGAGTACTTCTGACATGTAGTTACTGTTGTGATTTAGGAAAGTCAGCAGGTAACTTATGCTCAACAAACAGCTAAAAACAAAACAGTGAAAGTAACCAGCCAACTGTGTGGTGCTAAACTGGAGATAAATATTGGCCAACTGAAGTTAATTCCTTTGTTCATCTTTGAAATAATATCATGGGACACATTCTCATTTTTGTCTCTTGGTGGTATCTATGGGCTTTTCTCATTAGTCAAGAGGCCAGTGCTGCAAGACAACTCTGTCTCACCCTTAAGGAGAGAGCATTGATGCCTCAATGGAAGTATTGATAAATCTGTCTCCTGCAGCCTCCACTAGCTCAGGTACTGACCTTTCAATGGTATTTTAGTTAGAGCTGCTGGTGAACCCATCAATGCCACATCTCAACAGCTGACTGTGTAAGTAATACCCCAGGTCATTGGCACCCAAAGAACAGCCAGAGATCAGGCACCTTCCCACACCAGGCAGGAGAGGACCCCATGGTGTCAGCAGTTCATGACTTCATTGACCTGTTCAAACAGATTTGCCAGAGGCACTGGGCGAGTTGACACAAAGTAACAATGAGGTCTGGACCCTGCTGCCTCAGGCATATAATGTCTCCAGGGACAGATTGGTGGCTGCCATGGAGAGACAGGTCCAAAGTCTCAGAATTTCAGGGAATGCACACAGACCTATACTCCATCGTTCTGGCCATTGGGGTTCAGCACAAACAAGGTGACAAGGGTACATGTGACTTTGAAAAAAAAATAATGATAGATTTAAGAAGTGATGTGCAAAAGAAGCAAAGGTGATCTGAAAAATATCTTTTTCACAGAGAGAGCCATTAGGGTATGGAGTACATTGCTTGGAAATGTAGTGGAAGCATGTTCAATAGAGGCATTCAAGAAGACATTGGATGGTTATTTGGATAGAAATGGTCTGCAGTGATATTGAGAAAAAGCAGGAGATTCACACTTGGTAACAGAACCAGTGTAGGCTTGGGCTTGCCTCCTTCTGCATGGTAATAATTCTGTGATTCTTACATAAATAACCTCACCTTGACTATTACAAGACTCTCTGCACCCAATGTTCCTCTAGCTTCCCTCCCACTGTAGTGACAATTGATAACCGTCTCAACACCACCAGTCCCAGAGCTGACCATGGCCCACAACTTTGAGTGATTTATTTGGAGAGCTCTGAACAATGAGTGATCAGACCCCTGAATGCTTTCTGTACATTTCACTCACTGTGTTCCTTTGACTTTTCAGGCTGTTTACTCTGGAGCTTGGAGCTAACCATGTCCCGATCTCCTACTATATATGCATGGACCCCTTCCCCCCCCCACCCGCCCCTGACCACTCTGAGCAGACAACTGACTGTGTCCAAGTCCTGGACTGATGCCAGAGATTACCCTTGACTTGCTGTGTTGGAACTCCCGAACTGAAGGATGGGGACTTTAATGAAGAGTATTCCCCTTAGATTTTCAAACATGGCAGCTTGCTTGAAGCACATGCAGTGACTTTAGCACAAACGTAGCTGACAAGGCACAGCTGTAGCACTAACATGGTGCTAGAAACATGACTACCTTCTTGATTCAAAAGTGCTGACAACTATGTAAAGCTGCCTGGCTTTTTATCAGTGTCGAAAAGTGTGGCACTGGAAAAGTACAGCAGGTCAGGAGGCATCCAAAGAGCAGGAGAGTTGACATTTCTGGCATAAGCCCTTCATTACGAATGAAGGACTTATGCCTAAAACGTCGAATCTCCAGCTCATCGGATGCCACCTGACCTGCTGTGCTTTTCCAGCGCCACACTTTTTGACTCTAACTCTCCAGCATCTGCACTCCTCACTCTCTCTCAGTGGCTTTGTTTCAGCACTAAAAGGCAAGTGAAGAAAGTCATACTACAAACCTGTAAAGTTCAGCTGAGGGAGCTAAGCATTAAAAGGTAAAACATGGCAGGGATGCTGTGAGCATCGAAGTATATACATTGAATGAGTGCTGAAAGGGCAGGATGAGCAGGCTGAGTCCAATCCAGGAGCTGACTGCCTGTCTCTGCAATACAACATACCTGTGTAGCAGCATTGCAATGATGTCCATTCACTCCATAGTGCAATGATGTGGAGAGGCTGTTATGCGCTAGATGTAAATGTCCATGGGCATGGGTATTCGTGGCTGCTGCCCTTAGAATGGTCCTGAGAGGTTGGTGTCAAGATGAGGCCTGTTGGAAAAAATGCTGAGCTGGAGTCACCAGCTAGCCACTTTGACTTTCATGTCAACAATCCTCATTTCTATCCAGTTTCATTTCTATCCAGTGGATGGGAGAATAGCAATCTGCATATCATAAGAGTGATAATGAGTGATGATCCATTGTAATAAACCTGTCAATGTTCACTAGGAAGAATCATGTCTCGATGCTCAAGGCATGACTGAAACTGTGCCAGTTTGGCCTCAAATTTGCAAAGGACCTCATTGACATCTCCCCCAAGTTTCTCAAATTTCTCATCATAGCCCATATTGTTCCACTCAGAATGATTATTCCATAATTAGTGGAATGTAACAAGTTATGTCTACTAGGGTTAGGCTCCAGTTCCAAGTGACCTAGCATTACTGTAAGAACTCCTTTTGCACATACTCAGTAGGCATACCCAGAGTAAAGGTACAGTTCCCTTTATGCCAAATTTCCTCTTAGTTCTTTGTACCCCTTTTTACCACTAACATTTAACCATAAGTACTTAATACATTTATTCCACCTCCCACCAGGCTTTTGTGCCTGAGGGATTAACCTCCAATAGCATTCTCAGTTTTTAGAGGACATGGAGGATTTATGAGCTCTTGTGCTGTCCCCTGGGAGGGCAAACAAATTGATGGACTGGAAAGAAAGTCTCAGACAATGGATGATCTTTGGACTGTGATGCTCACAAAGACTGGAATGTAGCAGCAGTGAAAATCAACCGAGGAAGAATTAATCTGAAGGAGGAGCCTTCAGGTCTCGCATGATCATAGTCTCTTCAAATGGAAGGGTAAAGGAAGTAAATTCTCAGTCAGCTTTCTACTTGCTTTGCGCTCTGATCTAAGAAGGAAGAATGAGTGACATTCTAAAGACAACGTTGAAGGCAAAGAGAGAAGAATTTGCCACTTTTACAAGGACAGGACTTTCTCTTTCTGTAAGTAGTAGCATCACCCAGACACTTACTGTGATGTAAGGCTGCTGAGGAGCACACTATGGTAACTCTGGGTCTCCATGAAAAAGTAGGACTGAACCATGTCAGCCAACAAAATCAACTGCTGAAGAACTGCTGATAGGAAACTTTTGTATGGTGCTCTGAATTACAAAGCTTTTTGAAAGTATTGTGTTCATCCATAGGCAATATCTGTCATTAAGGAAGAATTAAAGATTTTCTTTACCTATGTTTCTTTTTGAAACATTAGTTTATTGGTCTTTAACTGTAGCAGAGAGCTTTTCTCAGCTAATCAATCACCATAATCCTGAAGTTCTGAATTCTTCAGTAAAAACAGGGTTTTTTTAAAATTGAGAATTGAGTGAAAACATTAGTTATCTGAGTTTTGGTGTGGTGGTACTGAACTTGAATATTGTGAGAAAAAGAAAAGGTTTTATTGAAGTTTTCCATCAAGAAAGTTCAACAGGAATACCAATGTAAAGGGAAAACAGCCTTTTATACTGTCTCCGAAGAAAGTGATGATCTATTGGTAAGTTGAGTGACAGATGAGCTAAGCTTCATTGAAATGACAGAACTGGCTCAAGGGCTGAATAGCTTATTCCTGTTTCAATGTGCATGTATACCTTATTGTTGGACAGTGATGGATGAAATATTTAAAGACAACCTAATGCTATAAAATATTGATGTATCAAGTTAGCTGTGCTTCACTGTATTTAATGAGTAATTATTAAAATCATAGAACAAGAGGACATCTTTGCAGCTTTAAGTACCATTTAGCCTCCTATTTGAATTTTTTTCTCAACAATCAACAATATAGTTAATCCTTTAAGCTCCAACAAAGACAAATTGCATGAACGTGGCTTGAGTTTGATTGAGGTTAGAAGTTGGAGGGGTTTTGGAGGAATATCAGAATTCAAAGTTTATGAGAAGATTTGTAGCTTGGGTGCTCGTTGTTGTGGTTCTGTTCACCGAGCTGGGAATCTGTGTTGCAGACGTTTCATCCTCTGTCTAGGGGACATTCTCAGTGCTTGGGTGCCTCCTGTGAGGAGCTTCTGTGATGTTTAATCTGGCATTTATAGTGGTTTGTCTCTGTCACTTCCGGTTGTCAGTTCCAGCTGTCCGCTGCAGTAGCCAGTATACTGGGTCCAGGTCGATGTGTTTGTTGATATATATAATGGATAGTGTAAATCTGGAACTTTAACCCCAAAATGCCATAATTGCTGGACCAATTGAAAGTTACAAGAGAGAGATAAATAAGTTTCTGTCAGGGAATTAAAGGCTATGGAGAAAAGGGGGGGACTAGGGCAAAGTGTACATATCAGCCATTTTCTGACTGAATTACAGAGTAGGCTCAAAGGGATGATTTGCAATTCCTCTTCCTGTGTAACCAACATTGAGTGCTTTAATACAGGAGACACCCAAGGCTACAAATTTCATTTGCAAAAGGATCCTGAAATATAACTTTATGCCATTCTGAAAGAAATGTTGATGCCTAGAGCAATTAATTGTTATTTGATCTTACCTAGTTTAGGAAGCTGATGGCTCTTGATACCTTAGGTATACTGAAGTTATACAAAGAAACCAACTGTGTTCTTTATAACTGGAAGTCAAACAGCAGAGAGCAATGTCTGTCTGACATGAACTCTACCATCTGACTGAAGCATTGTCCCAAAAGACACAGTAGGACATCCACTTTCTAGGTACAGAGCTGATCCAACTCCATTCCAGATCCAAGAAACAACCAGCCTAACCAGGGAACCACTGTGGCATTGGAGATTTACTGAACTAAAAGGGAAATTACATTACACTATCCAGATGATTTGAAAATCTGGAGAAGTACAAATTGCAACTCTTTAACTGAGAACATTTTAAAAGTTTTCCTTTACATGATGAATGGTGTTTCTGTACTGGAACACAATGTTTCTGGTGAAAATGGCTGCCATTTGCTGTATTTGGAGGTGGGCAGCATCTTCTGACTGAACAGAAAAAGTAACTGGAAGGTAAAGTTCTGAGGCCATCACTTTATCAAAAATTCTCTGGTCTCATGAACCAACTGAATGCAATTGTAGAATCTCATCAATGTGACTGTTGTTCATATATGAGTCTACAGCATCAGCAAACTATTTAACCCTAGTCAGTGAATCACAGTCAGGAATCGAACACCAGCAGATTTTTCCACTCTGCATGGTAGTTGTCCTCTCTGAGATTAATTAACCCAACAAACATAAAGTGTAAAAAAATTTAAACACCACATCATTCTCAGTATCGACCAAATCGACCAAATATTTAATAAAAACATCCCTGGACAAAAGTGAAGGATTTCCAAAGGATTGTTTACCCTGATGTCAACATTGTTGTTATTCCACAGATAAAATTATTCAATTTAATGTTACATTTAAATTCATTTTCTACAATGAAACTAGACATCATGGGCCACTAAACCAATGAATGGCATCAACTGCAGAAAAATTAGCTATTTTGCTGAAGTAATGTACAGTTCTAATGCAGTTCTTATGCATTGGGAGAATGTTGTTTATCTATTTTATATGCAATGCTTTACACTTAAACTTTTATGTCAAGATATTACTATGAATGATGTTATATGAACACACAAACGCATTTGTCTAAAATTTCTCTCCACTATCTGACAGACATGAGAATTGAGCAAAGTCGAAAAGAGGCCTGTGATTCGTTATGGCCCGATGTGCACTGCTACCCAAGAATCATTAACCATTTACAATAAACCGATTGATGCCTCCATTAAAACAACAGAGAAGCTAACATCTGTCACAGTGACTTACAGACTACGCTTTCCTTTCATCTCATGCTGGATTTCTGCTGATGTTAGCAAACACAGCTATTTTTTACACAATAGAACTTGTAAGTTCATAACGGGAATAAGATTACAACAATATCTAAGGAAAACTCTTCTTTAAAACTTTAACATCCCATATTTTCACCACATTTCAATACTAAAGAGTCATCTAAATATTAAATATTGCACTACCCGTGATGCATTATTAGGTTTATTTCCTTCACAAGAAAGAATTCATGCCAGCACTCATAAATCATTAACTTTTCACAGCTCTGAATTAAATATGCCAGTGCGTGGTTTATTACATCCTGCCTAACATCCTCCTTTACATACTGGGTAATGTGGGCAACAAAATTTATTGCGGTCATGAATAATAGGATCATCCTCATGGAATACATTTTGCGTTCCTTTATTCTCAAAGAAGGAGGAAGGAAGTGCCTTAGAATTGCCTCAGAGTTTCTTCTGTAACTTGGGTGCTGTGCAATAGATACCCTCACTTACACCATATTGGATTGGGGGATTGAATGTAAGGGTTTTAGAATTAGGACATTGCACATCCTGAGAATGTTGCAATGCACTTCTCAGACAGTGAATCACAGGTGGAGTATTTGTCAATTTTGATTTTTGCGGCAACCATGACAACAAAACTACATATGGCAGAGACTCACAACAACAACACAAGTACATGTCTAATTCATCCATCTGCTGCTGTTGACAGAGGGCTATGGGCTATGGGGAAGGACAGGGCACTATGATAACTTTTGAAATGTTCAAACAAATGATCTCCCACAAACACAAGTTGCCAAAGGGGTATCTTTTTGTGCTCCAAGAAGTTATGGCAGGAATCTTACTAGAATCTGAGGAACATGGACGAGAGCAAAATTTGTGGCAGGATCGGATGGATAGTCCAGCGAGACTCATGTTGATGTCAGGAGCATCTCGCTCTGCCTTCGATGCCTTTTTTTAAGTGAAAAGTCATTTTCTTTCTGGGCAGCAGAGAGTTTCCAAAAAAGTAAGATGAAAGCATGGTAAACATTTAATTAATTAATGTAACATGCACAGAGAGTAAACCAGAATTAAATGATTCGAGTCCAGTGACCCTTCAGCCCCATTAATGTTCAGCTTCCTATCTCAACAAACGTGCTTAGCACCTAACTCTTATGAAGAAGAGTTGCCATGCCTACAGTCCTGGAGACCAATAGCTGGGAGTTCAGGTATGCGTGCCTCTCCAACCCCTGAGGGTATGAGGCTTGGCTCTCCATGGCAACCTGTCCACAGAGACAAGCAGAAAATTGCACCACCCTCTGCATCATTTCGGCTTCTAAGCGGTAAAAGTCATGGCCTCCCACATCTGTCTGCCTTTCCTATTCCTCTCTGTGCATTTGGATCAAACCCTTGTTTGCCGATACACAGGGTCTTCTCCTGGCTGAGCCTGACGAAGGAGAAAGCTTGTGATTTCAAACAAACCTGTTGGACTGTAAGCTGGTGCTGTATGATTTGCCTGAGTGTGAGCACGGGCCTGGCCTTGGGCAGTCCTCCGAGTGCCAGCGACTAGGAGCATTTTCTCCTCAGCCAGCTGCAGAGCTGTCACCATGAGGTCCAACCAGGTTGTGGTCTCACACTTTCTAAAACCATTCTCACTGTGATGTCAGTGTCCGAGCTGATGAAGGCTGAAGGAGGAAGCCTTGCTGATTCTTCTTCTGAGGCCTCAGTTCTCTCACCCTCAGAGGTCAATATGGCTGCTTCTAGGGGAGAGACCTATTGCTGTGTGGAAGGGGTTGACATCCTGCTGGCAGCTGCAGGACAGAAGAGAGAGAATCAGTATCACAGCCAGTGATTAGGAGGGGTATACAATGAATTACATTGACAGCAGGGTTAAGGTGAGAGTTACAGTGGAAAACCTGCCCATTCGGTGGGACATAAATGTCTCAGTATCCCCACAGGAGACCAACCCAATCTTCTCCTGTGAAGGCTTAGGGTTTCTAAGCTTGTTGGGGCCAAAGAGTCCATCATCAGGCACCTCTGCACCAAATCTGGTGAGTTGTCTTCTCCTGGCAATGAGAGAAAGGGAGGGGGTGAGCGAGGTGAAGGTGAGTAGAACAGCTATCCATCCCAGAGCAGGTTCTGGCGGGGTGAAGGGGGAAGATGGTGTGCTGTCCTGAGTGAGTGAATAGGAAGCTCACTGGCCATGCAGAATTAGTGGTGGGGAGGTTGGGATGGGGAATGAGAATAGGTGAGAAAAGATGTTTCTGAGAGTGACAGAGCATGAAGCTTGATGGCAGTAGGTGCAGCAGCAGAGAGGAGAGTGGGGCACTTACCCTGACAGAGAGGAGAGGAGAGTGTCTTTCCTTTACAACCTGGAGATGATAGGCGAAAGTGAGGACTGCAGATGCTGGAGATCAGAGTCAAGATTAGAGCGGTGCTGGAAAAGCACGGCAGGTCAGGCAGCATCCGAGGAGCAGGAAAATTGACAGGCAGGGACCAGATTAGTACAGAGGTGCCTGATGAAGGACTTTTGCCTGAAACGTTAACTTTCCTGCTCCTCGGATGCTGCCTGACCTGCTGTGCTTTTCAAGCACCACTCTAATCTTGAACCTGGAGATGGTACTAATGCTCAGAGCTAGCAGGCAGGGTCTAATAGTGCAACATTTGGGAAGGTGACTCCTTCCCTTTTCACCACGCCATCCACCATGTCCCTGTCAGTGAAGCATGGTGCCATCATTCCCTTCTCTACTGTGTTCTAATTCTGTCCATCATTGAGTGGATAATTTTGGTCAGCCAGTGCTCATCCAGGTACACAGTGCTGTTTCAAAGGCAGCAGGTCTGCAAGAGATGCCAGTCTTTGAGCAGATATCCTTGAGTTGTGAGTTATTCCAGGAATGGGATGTTGTAAGATGAGGCATAGGTCAAATGTGAGAGATGCTAAAGGGAAGTTGATAGGAATTAATGAGGTGGGTTTAGCAAAATAGAATGAGAAAACTCACCAGGCCTCTTGGTGAAAAACACTCCAAAACAGTAAGATTTAGCATTATGTTTTTCTCCCATTAAAGCCAGACTGACTTTCAATTTTTTAAGAAGTGTGTGTAAAAATATGGCTTTATTAATAAGGCAAAATTTTAGTCCTTAACAATTTCTCTTTAACATAGAGTCATAGAGATGTACAGCATGGAAACAGACCTTTCGGTGCAACCTGTCCATGCCGACCAAATATCCCAACCCAATCTAGTCCCACCTGCCAGCACCCAGCCAATATCCCTCCAAACCCTTCCTATTCATATACCCATCCAAATGCCTCTTAAATGTTGCAATTGTACCAGTCTCCACCACTTCCTCTGGCAGCTCATTCCATACATGTACCACCCTCTGTGTGAAAAAGTTGCCCCTTAGGTCTCTTTTATATCTTTCCCCTCTCACCCTAAACCTATGCCCTCTAGTTCTGGATTCCCTCGCCCCAGGGAAAAGACTTTGCCTATCCATGCCCCTCATCATTTTGTAAACCTCTATAAGGTCACCCCTCAGCCTTCGACGCTCCAGGGAAACAGCCCCAGCCTGTTCAGCCTCTCCCTGTAGCTCAGATCCTCCAATCCTGGCAACGTCCTTGTGAATCTTTTCTGAACCCTTTCAAGTTTCACAACATCTTTTCGATAGGAAGGAGACCAGAATTGCATGCAAT
>NC_057719.1:42097287-42126962 GCF_004010195.1 Chiloscyllium plagiosum
ACCAAACGCCTTCTTCACTAACCTATCTACCTGCGACTCCACTTTCAAGGAGCTATGAACCTGCACTCCAAGGTCTCTTTGTTCAGTAACACTCCCTAGGACCTTACCATTAAGTGTATAAGTCCTGCTAAGATTTGCTTTCCCAAAATGCAGCACCTTGCGTTAAAGGTTGCATCAATTTCTATTTTTTAGATGAAATTCAAGGAATGGCTGATAGCGCTCCTCACATTTATTTTTATTCACCAATAAGATCCTGGATCTAAATTAAGTCATTTGGATATTCATCATTAGTGGAATTCACCGAATGATAATGAGCAAATATCCATAACAGAATTATGTTAGCTAACTTGTGTTTTGCCCTTTCTCCATAATCAAACTAGACTCGGTTTCAATTCAGAACTAATATGACAGACAACACTTTGCTAATGTAATTTTCCAAATGGAATAGAACAGAATAGCAGTTTATTGTCACTTGTATTTATGAAAAAGTCGCCACAATTCGATGCCATTTTAGTTTCAGAAATTATGAAAAGTAATAATTGAGATAAAGTTAGGACAAAGTTAATTTTTGTTTCCTCCACAGCTCCTGGGATTATGGAGGGACTACGGGAAGCTGCCATTAAAGCAGTCTCTGAGGCAGCCAAAGCAAGGTTTGCCGGACCAGACCGACCACGCTGTTACCACCGAAGCCAAGGCTGAAGTCAAAGCCTTGGAAGGAGGGACAGACCTGATCAGACTACCATGTCGTCAATGCTGAAGCTGTTGCCCCTTCATGGCCGCCCAAAGTCACCGTATTGCCACAGTAGCCAAGAGAAATGAACCAGAACCACCATCCAGCCACTACTGTAGCCACCAATGAAACCACTGCCCGGAGCAATGGACCAGACTCACCGACAATGAAGCCTTTGGTAAAGTTGTGGCCACTATGGGGTGGCACGGTGGCTCAGTGGCTCGCACTGCTGCCTCACAGCACCAGGGTCCCAGGTTCGATTCCAGCATTGGGTGACTGTATGGAGTTTACACATTCACCCTGTGTCTGCATGGGTTTCCTCCTACAGTCCAAAGATGTGCAGGCCAGGTGAATTGGCCATGCTAAATTACCCATAGTGCTCGGTGCATTAGTCAGAGGGAAATGGGTTTGGGTGGGTTACTCTTCGGAGGGTCGGTGTGGACTGGTTGGGCCACACTGTAGGGAATCTAATCTACCACACTGCTGCCACAGCAGGAGACTCTCGCAGTCACAGAAAAGTAGAAAAAGTGAATTTTGATACAAAAGAGAAATGAAGAACTGAAGAAACTAAACAAAAAAAAACCAAAGAAGAATGTGGCCAGCCAGGTGAGCATTCGCGTACAAGCACAGAGCCCAAACACTTCCAACCCTGTCGCCACCACCATCTTGAGAAAAAGGAGGGTTAATCCTTCATTTTGATGTTCTTTGAGGATAGATTCATTACATGGTTGTAGATATGAATGAACAACTCCGAGGTTTTGGTTGGGTGGTTTACTTCTCAGAGAAAGTGATGAGTGCAGATGCTGAAGATCAGAATTGAAAAGTGTGGTGCTGGAAAAGCACAGCTGGTCAGGCAGCATCCGAGGAGCAGGAGAGTCAACGTTTTGAGCATAAGCTCTTCATCAGGAATGTGGGATGGCCCAAAGGGGGCTGAGAGATAAATAAGAGGGTGGGGGGAGCTGGGCAGACAGGTAGCTGGGAATGTGAAAGGAAGATGGAGGTAGGGGTGATGGTGATAGGTTGGAGAGGAGGATGGAGCGGATAGGTGGGAAGGAAGGTGGACAGGTCAACAGGGCAATGCTGAGTTAGAGGGTTGGTTCTGGGATAAGGTAGGGGAGGGGAAGTGAGGAAACTGGTGAAATCTAAGTTGATCCCATGTGGTTGGAGGTCCCAAAGTGGAAAATGAGGTGTTCTTCCTCCAGGTATTGGGTGGCTAGAGTTTGGCGGTGGAAGAAGCCAAGCACTTGCATGTCCTTGGCAGAGTGGGAGAGGGAGCTGAAATGTTCGGCCACAGAGCAGTGGGGTTGATTGGTTTGTGTGCCTCAGAGATGTTCTCTGAAACATTCTGCAAGTTGGCATCCTGTCTCTCCAATGTAGAGGAGACCATATCGAGAGCAATGGACACAGTAGATGATGTGTATGGAAGTACAGGTATATCTCTGTTGGATGTGGAAGAATCCTTTAGGGCCTTGGATGGAGGTGAGGGGGAGGTGTGAGCACAGGTTTTGCACTCCTTGTGGTGGCAAGGGAAGGTGCCAGGAGTGTAAGGTGGGTTGGTGGGGAATGTGGACCTAACAAGGGAGTCAGGGAGGGAATGGTCTCTGCAGAACGCAGATAGGGCGGGGAGGGAAATATATCCCTGGTGGTGGGGTCTGTTTGTCGATGGCGGAAGTGGCAGTGGATGACGCGATGTATCCGGAGGTTGGTCAAGTGGAAGGTGAAGACCAGGGGGCTCTGTCCTTGTTGCAGTTGGAGGGGTGGGGTTCAAAGCCGGAGGTGCAGGAAGTGGAGGAGATGCACTGGAGGGCATCATTGACCACGTGGGAGGGGAAATTGCGATGTTCTATGGTGGAATTGGTCCTCCTGGGAGCAGATGCAGTAGAGGCCGAGGAATTGGGAGTAAGGGATAGCATTTTTACAGGAGGTAGGGTGGGAGGAGGTGTAGTCCAGGTAGCTGTGGGAGTCGGTGGGTTTGTAGTAGATGTCTGTGTTGAATTGGTCTCCGCAAATGGAGATGTCAGGTGCAGGAAAGGGAAGGAGGTGTCCAAGATGGTCGAGGTGAACTTGAGGTCAGGATGGAAGGTGTTGATGAAGTTGATGAACTGTTCAACTCCTAATGTGAGCACACAGTGGCGCTGATACAGTAGTTGATGTAGAGGAGGTAATGGTGGGGAATGGTGCCAGTGTAGCTGCAGAAGGTGGATCGTTCCACGTACCTGAAGAGGCATGCAAAGCTGGGGCCCATGTGGAAGCCCAAGGCTACCCCTTTGGTCTGGGAAAAGTGGGAGAATTCGAAGCACAACTTGTTGAGGATGAGGACCAGTTCAGCCAATCGAATGAGTGCATCAGTGAAAGGGTACTGGCTGGATCAATGGGAGAGGAAGGTACGGAGGGCTTGGAGACCTTTGTCATGGTGGATGGACGTGTATAGAGACTGAATGTCCATGGTGAAGATGCGGAACATTTCAGAGAACTTCTCTGGGACACGCGCACCAATCAACTCCACTGCCCTGTGGCCGAACACTTTAACTCCCCCTCCCAGTCCGCCAAGGACATGCAGGTCCTGGGCCTCCTCCACCTCCAAACTCTAGCCACCTGACGCCTGGAGGAAGAATGCTTCATCTTCCGCCTTGGGACATTCCAACCGCACAGGATCAATGTTCATTTCACCAGTTTCCTCATTTCCCCTCCCCCACCCTATCCCAGATCCAACCCACTAACTTGGCACCACCTTCTTGAACTGTCCTACCTGTCCATCTCCCTTCCCATCTATCCGCTCCATCCTCCTCTCCAACGATCACCATCTCCCCCCACCTTCATCGACCTATTCCATTCCCAGCTACCTTCCCCACAGCTCCACCCATCTCCCATTTATCTCTCAGCCAACCTTGGGCTCCCTTCATTCCTGATGAAGAGCTTATGCTCAAAACGTCAACTCTCCTGTTTCTCAGGGATGGATGCTGCCTGACTGGCTGTGCTTTCCCAGCTCCACATTTTTTGACTCTGGTTTACTTTTAAGTAGAGCATGGATCATACAATAGCATATAGTCATCAACATTCACACAAAACGTTAGTTCTCATCAGTTGAGTCAACTAATGTATAATTGCTACTTTCCTCTTGTGCAACATCTGTTTATTGTGACAACATATTTCTTCAAGCTTCTAATTTTAAAAATCTGCTTTGCATGCTTGAGATGAATACCTGTTTGATGACAAATGTACTATTTAAGGCCAGGTGGGGTGATCTAACAAGACTGCTGTACAAACTGACTCAGTGTAATTCATTAGGTCAACAAATGGGACTCGCATAAGAGTAAAGGTGTGTCACCTAACAGATTCATTAGAAGTTACAGAGTCAATTTCCTTGTCCTGTGCTGTACATGACTGCCCCCAGGTGGCTATACATTAGTATGAAATCAGTCAGTGGTCCCAACTGAAGGGTGACAACAAACTTTACTAAAACAGCTGTGTTGCAAATTAAGGGAAGGAAACCAAAGGATATACCATGTACAGAAACAAGCGAAACACCAGAAATATCAGACTAGCAAAGTGAACACCTAGAGATTGATATAATGTCAGGAAAAAATTATTGTTATTGAATATTTTAGACAAGTAATTGGGAACAGCTTTAAGGAAGTGGAAAGGCTTGATTGAAAGTGTGAAAGGGTTCACATAAGCAGAGTTTTGTTAATTTGTTCTTATAAAGAGGACATCACATTAATTATTATGGAGGTCTGGCTAGATGACTTCCGACAGCACTTTTCAAGTATTCTTAAATTCTATGCATCAATAAATGAACTGTTTTCATTATGACTGAAATTTTATTTCCTGACAAAGGCAGCAATATACACCATAAAATATTTCACAACCTCTGACCACAACTTGGAGATATATTAGTTCCATATTTAACATAAAGACATTTAGTGTTACCAAGCCACAAATATGAAAGATTGTGGTTTAGAAATATTGGTGAGTATTCTTCTGATCTTTTCATACAACTTTGGCCAAATCAGCAGATATTTGTGAGCAACCATGAAACTAGCATCTTTTATCAGTTCTGTGGCAGTTCTATCAAAGTTGTAGGCAAGGATCGGAGATTCCTCTACTGAATAAAACTATCCCTCTGCATTCTTAATGTTTACTTTCCATCAGAAGAAAGTTTCACCAACAGATCATTACTTCAGTGTTATTCCTCTATTCAATAATCTTAGGTTACTATAGATTGTCTTGTAAGTGTGGTGCAAGGAACACGGATTCAGAACGGTGAACTTAAAATTGATGTCAGGAAGGTATATGGTGGACTAACTCCATATAGTAGAAAGTGAGGACTGCAGATGCTGGAGATCAGAGTCGAGACTGTGGTGCTGGAAAAGCACAGCAGGTCAGACAGCATCCGAGGAGCAGGAGAATTGACATTTCAGGCATAAGCCCTTCATCAGGAAACTCCGTATACTTGCCTTTGGCCAATATCCCTTATCATCTTAGCTTAACAAAAACATATCAATCTCAGATTTAAAATTAACAATCGATGTAGCATCATCTGCCATTTGTGAAAGAGAGTTCCAAACATCCTCCACCCTTCACATATTGGAGTACTGCCTAATGTCTCTCCTGAAGAGGTTAGCCCTAATTTTATCTACTCCTCCTAGTTCTAGAATCTCCAACCAGTGGAAATACTTTATCCATGTCTACCCTATCTTTTTCTGTTACTATCTTGAAGACTTCAATCAGATGACCTCTTAATCTTCTAAATTCACATGAAAACAGGCCTAATTTGTGTAATATCTCATCATAACATCACCTCTGAAGTCCAGATATCATTCTTGTAAAACTAGATTGTACTCCCTCCTGGGTCAGTATATCCTTCCTAAGGTGTGGTGTCCACATCTGCTCAAAGTGAGGTCTAACTTGGATTTTGCATAACTTTTGCATGACCTCTGCATCCCTGTACTCCACTCCTTTAGATATGACAGCCAGCATCCTATGAGCCACCTTGATTACTTTCTGCATCCATTTGTGACATTTTGAAGATCTGCGCACCCGGAAACCCATCCCACACCTACAATTGTCTTTGAACAATCATTGTACTTAACTTCATACCATCTAGAAAGTAATCTCACACTTGCTTACATTGAACTCCATCTACCTCAATTTTTCCACTCAGTCTATCAATTTCCCTTTCTAACTTTATGCTCTCATGTACACTGTCTACAATGCTGCCTAACTTTGTGTCATCAGCAAATTTGGATGTATGACTTTGCGTTGTTCTCCTTATTTTCATTGCTTGTCGTAAGAATTACGGAAATGTATATGAATGTTGTTATTATTGCACAGGTAAGAAAATGATGAGAAAAGGAAAGCCTCACAGGAGATTATAGAGACAATTTCTACGTCCTATAGGGTTCACGATAGAATGGTAATGTTACAAAAATAACGTGATTGTTTCTAGACCGATCAGTTTTGGAGAAACAGTTACCACCAGAAACAGGCAAGAATCTTTGAATATATGAGAAATACTTTAAATGTTATCTGCAGCACAAAATTGATGCTTCCTTTTACTCCCAGTGCTTCACACCTCCTTTTGAAAGGTTTCTGCAAGTTCTTCATATTTGGTCACTGTTCTGATGCAACCAGATCCAGATAGGTCACCTTTCGAGAGTCGCTGAGTTAATGTAGATTAGGTGAATTCATTTAAAAAGTCCAGTGCTATTTTCATGAGATTGCTGCAGGATAGAGTCCACTCATCAACTTGCTGGTGTGTGCTCAAAATGAATATCACCTCTATCCCCATATTTCACCAAAACTAATTTGTTGTTTTCGCAAGGCAGTGCAACAAATTCAAAGTGCATTCCGAGGACAAAAGAAGCTACCCCTTTCAGAGAGAGTCTTCTCATTCCGATAAATGATGCAAATATATTATTTGTTTACCAAACTAACATAGAAGCATTGTACTTTACAACACAGAATGAAGCTTTTAGGCAAGTCACACTACCAGCTCTTTACCAGAGTCCTCAGTCCTTCCAATAGTTCGACTTTTACAAATTCCCTATTAAAGTTATAATGGTTTCTGCCTGTAGCAAAGTAGTCTGTAGTCTAACGAAACTCAGTGTATAAAACCTGATAACTAAAACACATTGACAAAATCTTCCAAAATCAGTTTGCTAATAATATTGAATGGTCTACACGTTCTAAAGGATGCAGCTATGTCTTTGATCTCTAATTGTGTTTGAAAAAGTAGTAAATGAATGATTGATTCCCTCTCTTTGAAGCAG
The DNA here is from genome assembly GCF_004010195.1 of Chiloscyllium plagiosum. Classification (NCBI taxonomy): domain Eukaryota; kingdom Metazoa; phylum Chordata; class Chondrichthyes; order Orectolobiformes; family Hemiscylliidae; genus Chiloscyllium; species Chiloscyllium plagiosum. Next base: position 42,104,290 of record NC_057719.1, read on the forward strand.
TCTAAATGTAAGATCTTATAATTAATAAATAGACCAAAGTCAATCAAATGAATTGTTCTTTCAAGTCCATAGAACACCCTAATTCCATAATATGTGGTTGGCTATCAATGTCCTCTAAGGTGGCCTAGATTTTAGTTTGAAAATAGTTATAGTAGAACACAACCATAAGAGAGATAAAAAGCAAACTAACAGACAAAAAAAAGATATCATAATATGACAAAACTTAAGTTCATCTCAGACCAATTGATTGCAAAGTCCTTAAATTAGAAATATTGTACAGGCCAGTCAAACCATAGCATGACACTCTTCATCATGTGATATGGGACCATTGTTGTGCTAGGTGTAACAAGCTAAAAATTCATCTAAGAGCTCAAATTTGGATATCCAGGAGTTCCTGTGGGTCATGAATGGCAATCGCATTGTATACAGTCACAATCTGTAACCTTATGGTTTACTGCAGCTATGACAAAGAGTTGCCTTAGTTCCAAAATGGGAGGCAATAGGTTGGATAAAACAATCCCACAATTAACAGATCGGAGAACCAAAACAGAACCTTATGCAACCAGTTGTGAGTGGTGTGAAAACAATCAGATAGAAAGGGCAGGAGGCTCAAAGAACCTCTTTGTAATGATGAAAGTTAGTAAAGGAGTATGGCAGACAGGTTGTTTGACCCTATATCCTAAATAAATCCAATGGGCTGCTTATATTTATCATCGTTATAATGCCTGAATTTCTTAAATTGAAAGCTTACTATATTGACGATTAGTGCATTTTTAAATGTTGCAAAGGTTTGAATGAGATCAAGTGTACCCTCTTAATTAAAGATAATATAAAAATATTCCCTTACAGGAATAAATGAGAAAATTATTGGCTATAGTTTAAAAATAGAATAAAGGAAATATCTTTAAGCTTTAATTTGTACATACATCTTTTTAATAACAGTATGTGTGGACTAAAAGATGGTTTTACAAATAATTTGATGAAACTATTACCATATAATTTCCTTATCCTGAAGCATGTTTCAACAAAATAATTATGGTAAATATGATGACTGGTGATTTAAAGCATGAGTGCAGAAAAAGGATTCTAAATTTGGTTCATTGTCTTAAATCATATTGCTTGTACATTGATAAATGATGGCACTATTTCAAAGCCCTTCTGTATGCCCATGTTGCTGTGTTACATATAACAGCACTTACAATTAAACCGCAAAAGCATCACTGTTGAACCCATAAAATGATACTACCTTCTAGGTTGTTTTTTTTATAGGTTATAAATCAGCATTGTATTTTTATAACCAAATCTTTTATGGCTTACAGATCTGCTGTAAACAAAAGAAAACTACAAACCGTGTTGTTTTTGAATCTTTAGTCGCATTCTTACAGTCATATTCCCAAATATCTATGGTTTGTTTATTGCTCCGAGCACCATTAAACAGGATTTAAAACGTACATAATACATGGTGAAACAACAAGCAAAGTAAGATTGTGCTTACTATAATAGAAAATATGTAAAGCCTTGGAGTTAAATATACTCATTAAATATGCACATTTTACATAGTTGTTTTGTTTCTCAGGAGCATTTTTCTACTACATGATTTACTCATACTATGCCAGTTATCTCCCATACATTTAAAGATGGCTTTGCTAAACAGACTTTAAAATGTTTGAGCTTGTACCTCAACCAGTCATTACTGAGAAAATCTATTTTTAAATCCATGTAATCCAGTAATCTTAAAACCATGAACTCTCATTGGCCAGGTGGTTGTTTTTTGGACTGGAGGCCTGTGACCAGCAGTACTCCACAGGGATGAGTACTGTGTCCACTCTTATTTGTCATTTATGTAAATGATTTGGATGAGGATATACGAGGCATGGTTTGTAAGTTTGCAGATGACACCAAAGTTGGTGATAAAGTGGACAGTGAAGAAGATTACAAAGAGATTTTGATCAATTGGGTCAATGGGCTGAGAAGCAGCAGATGGAGTTTAATTTGGATAAAGGTGAGGTGTTGTATTTTGGTCAAACAAACAAGGACGGGGCTTATACAATTAATGGTAGGGTGCACGGTAGTGTTGTAGAACAGAGGCAGCTAAGGGCTCAGGTACATAATTCTTTAAAGCTTACATCACATGTAGAGTGGGCAGTTAAGAAAGCTTTTAGCATGCTTGCCTTCATTGCTCAGATCTTTGAATTTCGGAGTTGTGGTGTCATGTTAGTTGGCGCACCATAATTTTAGTAAGGCTTTCAACAAGATCCCTCATGATAGACTCATCCAGAAAATTAAGATGCATGGGACCCATGGTGACTTGGCTGCATGAATTCAGAATTGGTTTGCTCATAGAAGGCAGAGGGTAGTGTTGGAAAAGTGCTTTTCAGGCTGGAGGTCCATGACTGGTGGTGTTTCGCAGGGATCCATACTGGGATATCTGCTGTTTGTGGTATATATAAATGGCTTGGATGAAAATATGGATAGGTGGGTTAGTAAGTTTGCAGACAATGCAAAGATCAGTAGAGTTGTGTATAGTGTAGAAGGTTGTCAAAAGATACAGCGGGATGCAGACCAGTTGCAGGTATGGGTGGAGAAATGGCAAATGGAGCTTAATCCGGGTAAGTGTGAGGTGCTGCACTCTGGGAGATCAAATGTTAGGGAAACTTCCTGAAAGTGGACATGCAAGTAAATAGGATGGTCAAGAAGGTGTATGGCATGCTTGCCTTTGTTGTTGGGGGAATTGAGTACAAGTGTCATGTTGCAGTTTTATAAAACTTTGGTTAGGCCACACTGTCAGTATTGCCACATTAAAGGAAGGATGTGGAGGCTTTGGAGAGGGTGCAGAAGAGGTTTTACGAGGATGTTGCCTGGATCAAAGGGAATGAACTATAGGGAGAAGCTAGAAAAACTCCGATTGTTTTCTCTGGAGTGGCGGAGGCTGAGGGGAGATTTGATAGAAGTCTATTAAATTATGAGATGCCTAGATAGGGTTAACCGTCGGAATCTTTTTTCCAAGAGTTGAAATGTCTTAAACTAGGGGGCATGCCTTTAAGGTGGGAGGAGGAAGGTTCAAAGGAGATGTGAGGGGCAAGTTATTTTTCCCACATATTGATAGGAGTGTGGAATGCGCTGGCAAGGGTGATGCTGGTGGCAGATATAATAGGAGGTTTTTGGGGACTTTTAGACAAGCACATGAATATGCAAGGAATGGAGGGATATGGACCAAAGACAGGCAGAAGAAACTAGCTTCATTTGGCATCATTTTTAGCATAACATCGTGGGCCGAAAGACCTGATCCTTTGCTGTACTGTTCCATGTTCCATGTTCTATGTTCTATGTTGAGGTTGTAAAGGACATTGGTGAGGCCTCTTCTGCAGTAGTGTGCACAATTCTGATCACCCTGTTATAGGAAGGATATTGTTAAATTGGAGAGGATTCAAAAAAGATTTACCAGGAATGGAATGGAAGGTTTCAGATATAAAAATAGACTGGAAAGACTGGGACTTTTTTCACTGGAGCATAGGAGATCAAGGGATGACCTTTATTGAGGTTTATATAATCATGAAGGGGCAGAGATAAGGTGAATGACAAGAGTCTTTTCCTTAGGGTGGGGGAGTCAAAACCAACTTTTATATTTTAAGGTGAGAGGAGAAAGATTTAAAAAGGATATTGGGCAACATTTTTTACACAGCAAGTGATTCATGTATGGAATGAACTGCCAGAGAAAGTGGTGGACACAGGGACAGCTACAACATTTAGAAGACATTTGGATAAATTCATGAATAGGAAAGGTTTGCAGAGATATGGGCCAAACACAGTTTGGTTTAGTTGGGGAACAAGATCAGAGTGGATTGGTTGGACTGAAGGGTCTGTTTCCATCCTGTATGACTGTATGACTCTGGGTATGCCTGGGGTTCTGCTTTCTCAAAACAGCAAGGTAAATACAGTCTAATCTGTACTGCAGATTATTTCAGGTCAAGTTTTGTTGAAATACCACAAAATAAGAATGATAATGCTTAATTAATAAGTTGTTCAAAAACAAAATTTTTCTGCACCGATTTCTATAATTTGAACCTCAAAATAAAATTTTATATGCAGTAAAATGCCACCTGATTCAATCTTTTAATGTGTGTATAAAAAATAAAATAAGCTGGTCTGGTACATGCTGCCATTACAGCGTTATATTTCTAAAAGTGGATGGATTACTGTCATGCTTCCCCTCTGCTGAATTTATTACCAAGAAACTATCTGTTTAGTAAATTATTGCGATCTTGGAATCTTCCCAAATGGTTCAGTAAAAGTAAAATCCACCCAAAAGCCCGAAGCATTTCGTGGGAATTCAGGAGGTGCAACAAATACTGACCATGCCAGGAATACCGCATCTGGAAAAGAATTACATAAAGATTGAGACTTCATTTCAATGCAAGTGGTATCCTGCAGGCAGTTCCAAGGAAACAAAATCTGGCAGACTCTGTACCAAGTCAGCAAAAACTGGGCCTGATGGAAAACATATAGAAGCAGTACCACATGTATGCAAGTACAGGCCAGTATTAAACCACAGCATTTTTGTCAAGTGGGGATTTAGATTTGGCTTGATTTATTACTGTCACATGCACCAAGGTGAATTGTAAAGTGTTGGCTTATGTACTTTGTAGGCAGATCATACTGTAATAGTGCATCAGTGTAACAGAATAGGGAGGAGTTAAAGCTGCCAGGAAGATGATCAACAATAACATAGAATCCATACAGTGTAAAAGCTGGCCATTCAGCTCAACAAGTCCACACCAACTCTCCAAAGAGCATCCCACCCAGTCTCACCCTATCCCTGCATCCTCCATGGCTAATCGCTTAACCTACACATCCCCAGACACTATGGATTATCTAGCATGACCAATCCGCCTGTACATCTTTGGACTGTGGGAAACAAACTGGAGCACCTGGAGGAAACACACACAGATATGGCTTAACCTACACATCCCCAGACACTATGGATTATCTAGCATGACCAATCCACCTAACCTGTACATCTTTGGACTGTGGGAATCCAACTGGAGCACCTGGAGGAAACACACACAGATATGGGGAGAACATGAAGTGCTACGCAACCCAAGGCTGGAATTGAACCTGGATCCCTGGCACTGTGAGGCAGCAGTACTAACCACTGAGCCGCTGCAAAGAGATTATTTCAAAAGTCTAATACAGTGGGGAAGTAGCTGTTCTTCAATCTATTCACACCTGTATACAAACGTTTATTTCTTCTGTCCAATGGAAGACAGTAAAAGAGTATAACTGGTATAGGAGGGTTTTTTTTATACTGTTGGTTGCTTTCCCGATGCAGCAGGAAATATAGATGGAGTCAACAGATGGAAGGTTACTTTGTATGATGGACTGGGCTCAACTCTCTGTAGTTTCTTTTGGTTTTGCTAAGAGCAGTTGCTATTCCACACTGTGATGCATCTAGAAAGGATGCTGTCTATGGTGCATCTATAAACATTTCTGTACATGCAAATTTCCTTAGCCTCCTGAGGAAGGAGAGGCATTGCTGTGCTTTTGTAACTGTAGTGTCAACGTGGGTGAACCAGGACAGGTGATCATCATTCCCAGGAATTTGATGCTCTCAACCAACTCTATCTCAGCACCATTGATGCAGACAGGGGAGTGCCCTCCACTCTGCTTCCTGAAGTCATTAACCAGCTCTTTCATTTTGCTGATGTTGGTGGAGAGATTGTTGTCTTTACACCATGTCATTTAGTATTCTCTATCTTTCCTGTACTCGATCTCGTTGTTATTTCAGATCTGACTTACAATGATGGTTGGTCAGCAAACTTGCCTATGGAGTTGGAGTGGAATTTGGCCACACAGTCGTGGATGTATAAGGAGTGTAACAGGAGGTTGAGTACTCAGAATTGTGGTGCACCAGTGTTGAAGATTATCATGGAGGAGGTGTTACTGACTGTGATCTGTGGTCAGGAAGTTGAGAATTAGGTTTCTTCCTGACTCCAAAACCATAAATACAAAACAATTTGGAGCCCTTTTCCACAGCAGCTATCAAAAGTTACATTAAGGATTGCTAACGAGGCATTCTCTAGTAAAATGTAGTAACGTTATGCTCCATAATGACACCCTCTAGTTGTCCTTCAAAATTGCAAATAGAGCCAATGGTGGTCATTGGTGCTCCCCTAATCCCATTCACTCCATTCACCTCGCCCCATTACCCACGTTTCCTGTGGCAACCACCCCATTGCCAAATAAAAAATGACCAAGAGCAATGTTGAAAATGATGCCCATCTCTAAAATTATATCTGGGCGAAACTGAAGCTGGGTGATAAGAGTAACCCTTGAAACAACTATCTGTTACAAAATATGCTTTACACAATCTTGGGCTGGATTGACGATTGAAGATACATGATACCAGTGTTTGCATTAATTAAATAGTATCTGAAAGCGTAAAAATGGATGTTGAAGTAATTCCTCAACATTAAAGGCCAGAGTGGTTTTGAATCCACAGATTGGAGGAAAATTTGACAATGTTTGCAAGCTGTACCAAAGGAAATGCATAGACATTCACGTGGCCAAGGTAATCACCGATCCATTCTATTTTGTGCTAATTAGGTGACATCTAATAAATGCCCAGTCAGCATTGGTAAAGCGTCAATGTAAAATGCTTCAAGGATACACCCATTGAAAATGAACTGATAAATTCATCATATATAGAGAGGGTTTTTGCTTTGTGATCAGACTCCGGGCATGTTCCCCAAGTTATAACAGTTCCAGACAGGATTCCAGAAATGATCAAATTCCCAAGTGAGAAGGGATGAACCGGCTTCCCATCTTTATTCTCCCGCTTGGTTAATCACAATTAAATTATTTTATCCACTTTTCCTGTGCCAGCCACCCCATTATAGCTCCCTCATTGCTAACTTTCCCCCAAATCAAATGAATTAATGTTTTAAAAGGAGGCAATTTAACCAGGCTCTGTCAAATTAACAATGAGTGAGTTTATTAGTTAATAAATGTAGGCAGAAATAAGAGTGCAACTTACATGCACACAAATTACATGAGTCCACGTAAACATTAAAAGATATACATGTGCGTCAGTCTCTGGGTCATTTGCAAAGAGTAGATAGTGGAACATTGATTGTCAAGTAGTTGATTTTGAGATTCTTGAATTTGCAAATTAATTGACATTCTTTTGTGTTGTTTCATTTTGAACGTTATTAGTGATAGTGACTGTAGATCAAAGACTTCTGTTCAGATTAAAAAACACAGCAATGACACCATTGTATCTTGCATAACAAATATCATATATCTATACATATCCATATAATACATCTAATACTATATATAAAATTTACAATACACTCAATGGTGGAGTAACAGTGCAGCATGGAAGCAACAAACTATTGAGCAGATTCATTAAAAAAACATATTATCCACTAATTCGTTCACAGATACACACTTTTGCAAATTTAGCCTAATCTTGTGATGTGCCTTGTCACCAGAGGGAGATTTTCATAGAGTTTGTGAGGTGATTTCAGAAACTCTATGTTAGGCCCAACAGATTTTGATAACCAGCGTTAATTGATGGCTCATTGTTGTTCTGCTCATGTGCTGCAAGGAATGATTGGGCAATCAGGATTTCTGCTCAAAAGGTGAGACCCTTTGTTGGAGGGTTGGTGGGATTAGCTCAACCCAGATTCAAAACTGTCGAGATAAAATTTAATTCATGTTCATATGACCTCCAAGGTATGCAACCTCAGTCGTCAAATGAGATAGACTTTGGTAGAATGTTGCTATCATACACAGGTCTAAAATTAGAAATAGGTCTAAAAGGTCTGAAAGGTCAATGTTTGATTGGGCACAGTAGACATATCCAAGTCAGAAGGACTTAGAGTGAAGAAGAACCTAGTGTGCTGTTTCTGAAGAAATGTAGGTCTACTCTGCATTAGGAATATTTCTGTGTGTGATAATGCTATGTGATGTGATTGAAAGAGAAGCTCTCTCAGTTACATGAGCTTGCAAGAAAGTTTCAGACTAAATATCCAACTAAAGGTCTGAATTGAAAGGGATTGGAAACCTTCAATTTCACTACCGGTAAGAAGAAATCCAAAAGAATGCTTCCAAGAATACAAAGATTTCAACTTTGCATGATAAGGATTAATTGCAATACAGAGTACATTCAGAGTCAGAGTTGCACAGCATGGAAACAGACTCTTCAGTCCAACCCACCCATGCTGACCAGATATCGTAAATTAATCTAGTCCAATTGGCCGATATCTGTTGAACCCTTTCTATTCATGTATCCATCCAGATGCCTTTTAAAATGTTGTTATTGTACAAGCCTTCAACACTTCCTTTGGCAGCTCATTCCATCCACCTTCTGCATGAAAGAATTGCCCCTGAGGTCCCTTTTATACCTTTCCCCTCTCACCATAAATCTATGCTCTTAAGTTTTGGACTCCCCTACCCTGGAGGAAAAACAAATTGGCTATTCACCCTATCCATTGTGGTGGGGAAAATCACCAGCCTTGGAGTCAGAGTCGGGGTTCAGTGATAGAGTTTATTGTACAAGAAAATACCAGAGCTCCGGGGAGAGAAAGATACCAACAGCACAGTGGTCAGATGCGATTCTTCTCTCAACCTGGAGCACATGTCAAGATACTTTTATACATTTTGTGATACAATAGGTCAGTGATGAGGTTATTGGCTTTGTAACATGGCTTGTTTATTGTAAACATTGCAGAATTGTTGATAATTTTGATGCAATCATTGTCAGTTCCAGCGCAGTCTTTATTAATTTCAGTGCGGTCATTGTCAGTTTCAGCGCAGACATTGTCAGTTTCAATATCTGCGTGGATGTCCATTGCTGTAGTAATGAGCGCTAATCGATCTTCCTGAGAAGGACGATTACTGCAGCCCTGGCTATTATCACTCTGCATTGAGTCTGTATCAAACTGTTAACATTTCTATCAAAGGTGTTGGCTGGACCTAGACACTTTGACAGGCCGTGTACGTAACTCATGTGTATTCTCTCCCCAACCCGCCTTAAACCAATCAACTAGATTGTGAGTGCATTGTGCTGGCATTCTGGTGGCCCCAGGCAGTATCTGCATTTACCTTGCTGCCTCTCTCCATACTGTGATCAGGTGGCCATTTTGTGTGTCAAGTGGCCAGCTTATGGCTCAGTGGCCATCTTGTGTGTCCACGCGCCTTGTGTCACCCTGACCTGTGCCATCTTCCACTTCACTCCCCCCTTTGTGGTCAAGGAGACAACTTCGGAGATCTCCCGCAGACTACCCAATTCACATGTAGAGGCAGGTCATCTCTAGGAGCTCCTCCTCCCGAGGGGTATCATGGAGTCCAATTTTGTTGGGGGCCCTTCTGTGGTGACACTCGCTGCTGGTGCAGTTCTCATCAGTAGCACCTTACAGCAGAGCTTTAAACCCGAGGCCCACACAGAGTACCAGCAGGAGTGCAATGAGGAGAATTATCTCGTGTGCCAAATAGGGTCCCCAAGATTTACCTAGCAACCAATTTAACCAGCTGTCTGTAATTATGGCTCCCTTTCGAAAATTGTCGAGCTGGTCTCAAATATTCTTGATGGCTTCTGTAATATTATAAGAGGCATCAATAACGTGGGTAATATAATTGTCACCAATAATTGTACAAACTCCTCCTTGCTGTGCTAATTGATAATCCATCGTGTAACATGCCTGCTGTATGTAGCGTCTGAGTTCAGCCAACTCTGTATTAATTGCTTCCAGAGCTTTTGAAGTATTATTGCCTCAGATAGTCAGGCCAAATACAAGGTAATTTTGGTTTTGAGCGCTGATGACTTCTGCTGCGTTTCCCCCCGCCCCCAAAAGATAGCGATCCCAAGAATCCATATCCCAATGATGACCCCAAAGTGGTGGGGACCTGCCAGTCAGCACAGAACTCCTGACTGATGGCGCAGGTCACTATCCTTCTCCAAATATGCCCCCCGCTAGGGCATGGTACAGTAAGGGGTGCAATTGTCCCTACTACGAACAGGTTTGGGAGGTCTGGGGTGTCTGTCGCATAAGTCCCCTTAAATAGAAAAACAAATCCCTTTGCCGCTCGGTAACATACATTGTCCTGTCCTTCCAGCTGTCTGTCCACCCATGTCGCCCCTGATCCCCCAATTGCCCCTCCACCAGCTGGTAAGTATTGAACGGGTATGTCCATGTGGCACAGCTGACATGGGTGCCATTGCACTGATCACATATGAACTGTCTGCCCGCAGTGACATTCAAGCATGCCTGCTCGCTGCAGGTGCAGGTAAACCATCCCCTAGTGACTGTACAGCGCTGATAAGTGCACTGAGTCTGGACGCATGAGTCGTTTTTGGGAACCAGGGTATAAACACATGCCCATCCCTGCCCTGTGAAACAGAATGGGTAATTACTGGGTTTTAAATGGGTTTCCCTTCCCTAGGCTGGGGGACCCAGCCCCATTGGCCAGTGGTCCTGCCCAGCTGCACACATCTGCCCTGGAGTCCCCATTTGTATTTCCCTATCTGTCCCTTACACGGCACTCCCAAGGTGTCTACTGTATATGGGTCGCGAGGGGTCCACACTGGGATAGCCACAAATAGTGATTCCACTGATCACACCAGTGGGTAGCAGACAGTTCGGTTCCCATGTAAGCTTAGGTGGGTTTTACTGAAGAAGCTATCTTCAAATCTTGACATGCTCCCGACAGTCGTGACATTTAAACACAGTGAAACACATACAGATATATACAGTTTGCAGTTAAAATAAAGTTATCAGTCAAAGTCTTTGTTTTCGTCAGGAGGTGCAGTCATGCTTCTGTGTGGTTTGTTCTGTTATGTTTTTGGTGCTCCCCCCGGGATGACTGTCTTGTCTGCCTTTGCTGCTTGCATCTGGGGAGTGGTCAATGACATGAGTTTGACAGGAGTCTTGAAACAGTTTTAGTTGGGTCCAGTGCTTCCATGTGCCTTTTCCTTTAATATCGATGCAGGCTGGCAGCACTTCAGCCCATGTCCTGCCTGAGGCCTGCATAGCCTTAGCTAAAGTATTTGTGAGCGTTCTATTCATTCTCTCTACCATCCTTGAGCTCTGGGAGTGATAGGGGATGTGGAATTTTTGTCTAATGCTGAGTAATTGGCAGACAGTTTTCATGACCACGGCTGTAAAATGTGTCAGAGTCGATCTAGAGGGTCACCCCCACCTTGAGTTTATCTCCTCCGCTAATATTCTGGCCAGAATGGTAGCAGTGCAGCTTTTGGTTGGGAATGTTTCTACCCACTGGGTGAATTGGTCTATGATGACCAGGCAGTACGTTTTCCCATGGGAAGGTGGTAGTGGCCCTGTAAAATCTATCTGAAGGTGTTCCCAGGGTCCCCTAGGTCTGGGCTGGTGTCCCATCCTAACTTTTATTGGTCTCCCTGGGTTATGTTGTGCACAAACCATGCATTTGCAGCAGGACTTGGCCACATCTCTTCCCATTCCCTTCCACCTACCACTCTCTCCCTAGGCTTGCTATCATGGCCTCTCTATCTGTATGGGAGAGCCCATGGTGCAGTTCAAGCAATGTGTTCTGTATACATGTTAATGCTACCACCTTGTCTGCTCGCCTCCAGACACCATCCTTCCCTTTGAATGCCCCCCACAGTTTCCGTTGTTCTTTCTCTTCCTGCGGAGTGTCCTCCAGCAGCTGCTGAATTTGGATAGCGTCTTTTGCTAATTCATTAGTGGCAATTGCAGTCTCGTAAATAGCTTCTTGTTCTAGGGTTTCTTTGAATTTTAGCCAACCTGGGCTCTCTTTTGCTGGCTCCTTTTGATGGGCTTTTATTTTTATTACTGCAGCTTTTTTAGGCTTTTCACTGGCACGCAATAGTGCCTGACTTCTTAATTGTTGTCTGATAGGGGTTCCCCCCGTGGTGGTGAACCCTCTTCCTCCCATGCCACCATGAAGTCATGGACTACACTGAAGGCATATTGACTGTCCATACATGTATTCACGGTTTTTCCTTTTGCTAGTTCCAGTGCTTTGGTGAGTGCTACCAATTCTGCTACCTTTGCGGACTGACTTTAATCAATCCTCCCGGACATAACCGTTTCTAACTTATCATCTACCACAGCCCATCCTGTTTGGAGTGACCCTGCTACTTATTTTCATAACCCGTCCATGAAGAAGGTCTCCTCAGCTGTGTCTAGAGGTATCTTTTACTCACCCACTATCCTCATCCCCATCCATATCCCCACAACTGCGCAGTTCCCCTGTGTCTAGAATTCCCTCAGCTTGGTTTTCTCCTGCATCCTTAACTATTACCACGTACTGACTTGGGGGCAAAGGAACTGCCTCCCACTTTGCCCTTCTCGTATTGGAAATGGCCCTCAGTTTCTCTCTACTATGGTTGAGTGCAGAGGATAACAGTCCCTGTCATTACTACAGGCTCGCTAACCCTAATGGCCCGAGCAGCACAGTCTAAGGCTGCTATACACCTGGGCAACCCGGTGACTACTGGCCCTTCTGTGGTTGAGTAGTACCCTACACACCTTCTCCTGTTAACGTGGTCTTCGGGTGACCACTGCAGAGTAAAATCCTCCCTCATTATTACAGTGGATGTGAAAATCCTTGCGGGGATCTGGAAACCCTAACCCCGGGGGTCAATATGAGCTGAGTTTTAAGCTGACTGTATGCCTCCTCCTGTTCTGGTCCCCAGGTTACAGGTTCCAAGGTGGGCTTGCCTCCTTTAATTAATCTCTGGATCAGTGCAGCCAATTTTGTGAACTCGGGTATAAAGCTCTAACTGTAGTTGAATAGCCCCATGACCTTTCTGACCCCCTGACAGTGGCAGTCGTAGCATCTGTTGGATTGCCTTTTTACAGTCAATGGGCATTTCTTTGAGTCCCTGGGATATAAGGTAAGGTATAAGATTGGGGTTATGCCAATCTGTGCCTTTGTGGGCCTCTGCGGTTGCCAATTCCTGCAATACCAGCCCTAAAGCTTCCTGGTGTCCTGACTCTGAGGCAATTAGGATATTACCTACATTTGGAGGGCAGTGCTGCCCTCTGGTAAATCTATTCTCTTTAGGATGTCTCTCATCACCCTGTGAAAAGTAGTGGGGCTGTTGTGGAACCCTTGTGGCAGGTGAGTCCATGTGTACTGCCTGTTCCTTACTGTAAAAGTGAATTTGTTCTGGGACGCAGGGTGTAACGGGATAGACAAGAACCTGTTGGCTATGTCTAAAACAGTAAACCTCTTGTGCTCAGGGGCCAAGCTGTTTAAAATGGTGGAGGGGTCTGCTATAATGGGATGCAATTTGGGGGTGACCTTATTTAGTCCCGTATAATCAATGGTGAGCCTATAGCTCATTACAAGCTTTATTACTGGCCATGCTGGGGAATTAGTTGTACTTGTGGTTTCTTTCAGGATTCCCTGTTTCACTAGTCCTTGTACTACCTTCACAACTGCTTGTTCTGCTTCAGGTTTTATTGGGTATTGCTGGTGGGGCTTATGCTCCAGCCTGGGAACCTTATTGGGCCTATCCTAACTAGGCCTGTATCTAACTTTGTTTCTGCCCAGGTTCCAGGCATGGAGGTGCAGATGGCTCCAACTCCCCCCTTTTTGAGGTTCCAGTCCCTACTGGTGGCTGGAACCACTTTAATAGTTTCAAGGTGACTTGTAAGTTTCCCAACCTAAGTCTCCCGACTGTCCTGTCTGGGCCAAATCAAATTTTCCTTTTGCACAATCCATTAGAACATTATATTCTCCTATGAGATCATTGTTCATTATAAAGCCCTCGTTATTTTGGCTTACATAGAATCTCATGAGGATACATATAGATATATATATATATATATTGTTTATTTCTACAAGGGTGGTTTCACTTAGGCAAGCTGGTGTTTTGTCCCCTCCTACCCTAGTTAAGTGAATCATTTTATGCATGTTGTGTAAGGGTAAGTTTGCGATAGATACAGCCACTCCTGTATCTACTAGCATTTCACATTTCCTCCCTCCTATTACTGTGGGTACATAGATTCTCCCCTCTCCCTTACCCTCACAAATGGGGGCAGCTGGTTGTCAGCTCTGCTGATCTCGGGACTCCCGCGGTTCCGCGGTGTTCCGGGTAGTGTTTGGGAGTGCCCCATGCTTTTCCCAGCTCACTGCTTCTGTGTGTCCTGTCCTGTTGCAGCGGCTGCAGTATTTTACATTGTTACCTGCTCTTACTCTTGTATTCTTTCCTCCAGCTCTTTAACTTGTTCCTGGTCCTTTCTCGACCTACTCATGGAGGTACTCACTTGTTCACAATTAGGCCTGCTAACTGGTATGCTAACATTATTCCTATCTTTTTAGAATTATTTTGTTTTTGTTTATCTACCAACTCTTTCTGTTGTGCTCACGCCAGGGATGGATCCCAACCACTTTTCTTCATTTGTTCTGTCAGCCCTTGTCTGTCTGCCTTGTACTTCTCAATAAGGGAACCTGCAGTATCCCCTTAAAACTTTGGTCTGTCATTTAGCAGATTGTATATTCCCGGATATCACCAACAGTAAAGTGTTCCTAATCCAGTGGGGACTTCTCTACCCCCTGGCCAATAATACTGTCCCAGCACCGTCTGTACGGCTGTAGCAGCCTCCTAGCAAGGGGTGTTCTATACCGGTGGGACTTCTCTACCCTCCTGGCCACTCTGTCGTTCTAATACGGACTGACAGGGTATCACGGTTACTCACAGTGTCCATGCTCCCCACCTTGGTTATGTGCGCTCCACTGAGGTTTGGCTCTTGGTCAGAGTGATCAGCTCCAATTCCTCACCACACTGGAAGTTACAAGTACAAACAGCACCCGACCTTTAACTTAAACTCTAACTGGACTCTGCATTGTTCGCTCCTACACAATCCAATGTTATCCGACTTTGCCACTTGTGCTTCACAGCTCCCAGTGCCCTTGGCACCTCAATTCCCACTTCAAATCCCAACCTCCACGTGGTGGGGGCTACCCTCTTAACAACTGGTTTAGGGCAAGGCTTTTGAGACAGGCACTACCCTGTCCTCTGGCTGTTTCAGCACAAACAGCTGGTTCTTACAACAGTTAATACAGTTAAAGACTTATTCTCCTCAGACATGAACTTAAAAATTTTTAACTCAGTACTGTAGCAAATCAGACATTACAATCGGTATACCTTTTAAACTGTGTCCTTGACCTGGTCTGACTCTTCTTGTTTGCAGGTACAAATTTGTTCTTACCCTGGTTCCCCGATCGTGGCCTTCGACCAGGACACCAGTAATAAGAACCCTGCTCGCAGTGCCAATTGTTGTAGGGAAAATCACCAGCTGCAGAGTCAGAGTCGGGGTTCAAAAACAGTGTTTATTGTACAAGGACTGGAGCTCTGGGGAGAGAAAGACAGCAACAGCACAGTGGTCAGCTGCGAGTCTTCTCTCAACCCAGAGCACATGCAAGACACTTTGCCTCTTGTGATATAATAGGTCAGTGATGAGATTATTGTCATTGTAACATAGTTTGTTTGTTGTAAACATTGCAGAATCATTGGTAGTTTCGATGCAGTCATTGTCAGTTCCAGTGCAGCCTTTGTTAATTTCAGCACGGTCATTGTTAGTTTCAGTGCAGATGTTGTCAGTTTCAATGTCTGTGTGGAAGTCCATTGCTGTAGTAATGGGTGCTGATCGCTCTTCTTGAGAAGGACGGTTACTGCAGTCCTGGCTGTTAGCACTCTGTATTGAATTCGTATCAAACTGTTAACATTTCTATCAAAGGTGTTGGCTGGACCCAGATACTTCGGCGGGCCGTGTACGTAACTCATGTGTATTCTCTCCCCAATCCGCCTTAAACTACTCAACTAGGTTGTGAGTGCATTGTGCTGGCATTCTGATGGCCCCAGGCAGTGCCTGTATTTGCTCTGCTGTCTTTCCCCATATTGTGGTCTGGTGGCCATCTTGTGTGTCAAGTAGCCAACTTATGGCTCAGTGGCCATCTTGTGTGTCCATGCGTCTCGTGTCACCCTGTCCCGTGCCATCTCCCACTTCACTCTCCCCTTTGTGGTCAAGGATATGTGCAACACTGATGTGAGTGTTTCAAACAATGGGCTACAATTTGTGAAATAGTGCTTCTACCACTTTTTCCTGGATTTGAACAGGACACTAGTTTGCCAGGGTACCCTCAATCTAGCATGGAGGCCAAATATGGGATCAGAACAGTTAAGTCAATCTTGTAACTTTTAGGAGAAAGTGAGGTCTGCACATGCTGGAGATCAGAGTCACGAGTGTGTTGCTGAAAAAACACAGTAGACCAGGCAGCATCCGCAGAGCAGGTGTTTGATATTTCAGGCCAGAGCCATTCATCAGGAATGAGGCTGGAAGCCTCAGGGATGAAGAGATAAATGGGAGGGGGTGGAGCTGGGGAGAAGATAGCTAAGAGTGCAATAGGTGGATGGAGGTGGGGGTAAAGGTGATAGGTCAGAGGGGAGAGTGGATCGGATAAGTGGGAAACGAAGATTGAGAGGTGGGACAGATCGTGAGGACAGTGCTGAGTGGAAGGTTGGAACTGGGGTAAAGTGCAGGAGGGGAAATGAGGAAACTGGTGAAGTCCACATTGATGCCCTGGGGTTGAAGGGTCCTGAGGCGAAAAATGAGGTGTTCTTCCTCCAGGCATCAGGTGGTGAGGGAGTAGCGGTGGAGGAGGCCTTGGACCTGCATGTCCTCAGCAAAGTGGGAGGGGGAGTTGAAATGTTCAAACTCCCACCACTCCAACAGCAACAAGAAAAGAAGCCCCCTGATCCTCATCTTCCATGCCACCAACCTCCACATAAATCGCATCATCCACTGACATTTCCGCCACCTAAAAATGGACCCCATCACCAGGGATATATTTCCCTCCCCACCCCTATCCAATTTCCTCAAAGACCATTCCCTCCGTGACTACCTGGTCAGGTCCACGCCCCCTAACAACCCACCTTCCCCTCCTGGCACATTCCCCTGCCACCGCAGGAATTGCAAAAACCTGCACCCACACCTCCCCCCTCACCTCCATACAAGGCCCCAAAGGAGCCTTCCACATTGTTGGGGAGATTTCACTGGGGTGTTTAATGTAGGGCTAGGGAGGGTGACACTAGTTCTGCAGCCCTGAAATGGTTAACAACAGCCAAGCGAGCTGCTGCTGGCGACTGCATGACTACCTGGCTGGAGCTTGTAAGGGATATGCATAATGTTAATTAAATCTTGGAGCCTGTAAATACCAGCCAGTATCAATTGCCCCATCGAAACTCGGGATTAATAAAGAAACCGATCGGAATCTGTAACTGTTAGACAAGTGCGAATTGCTCTATCGGAACCTGTAACTGTTAAGTGTGAATGGCTCTATTTAAGTCTAAAGTTGATAAGTGTAATTGTCAATTTAGTTAAACTGAAACTATTGAAAATGGCTAGCCTGTCAGACGCATAGTAATTCCTTGAAACAATGAACTATCGAATACGGGATCGGAACCGCTCCCGGGGATGGCTGAGCCATTGTCAAGCACAGCAGGAGCTGGACAGACACTTCGATGCGGCCAATAGGAGGACGGATCCCCAGCGCGCGCAGATGAATAGACCAATGGGGAAGGCGAACTGACCGGGGACTCCAGGCAGCGCGAAGTATAATTGTGTCAAGTTTGAACGAGAAGGGAGAACGCCTTCTCCAACGAATGCATGCTTGTAGATTCGTTGTACCAGGGAATAAACGGCTGTCTGCGTCTAACCATAGTTGCCAGTGTGAGTCTCTCCTTCCGAAAGAACACGCAAAGACGGGACCCCGTGGGTCCGTCTTAACATTTGGTGACCCCGACGCGGGAAGGAAAAGAGACAACGGCAAGTTGGCAACGTTGGCGGATCAGGGAGCAGACAACCTTCGGCCGAAGTTTTCTAAAGGTGAGGAAGCACCTGTTAAATCTAAGGCTTCCAGTAGTTAGATTTTCTCTCAGTTAGTTTCTTGTCTGCTCTCCGACCCTCTCCAACCCAAAAAACCTGATCAATTTGACAGCAGCATCGCAGAGTCCTGACTGGTAAGCTTTTACTAACCTTTTAACTTACCTAGAGTGTTTATTTCACTAACGCCTATCTGTTTTTGCCTGAGTCCCTTGCGCAGCTTTCGGAGCCGGAGCGCATATCTGTTTTTGCCTGAGTTCCTTGCGCAGATTTTGGAACCGGAGCGCCTAACTGTGTTTGCCTGAGTCCCTTGCGTGGCTTTCGGAGCTGGAGCGCATATCTGTTTTGCCCGATTTTGCAGATTGTTCTGCCTGACACTTACCTGACGTTACCTACCTGAGCGCTGACCATATTCGACTTCCTGGATCCATGTTACTGAGCACTTAAAACTGATTAATTTTTTGTTTGCATATTCGTTGTGACCACCGAACATACCCGGGGTGACAGAGGTCGGAACTCTTCTCCTAAAGAGGGTTTAACCGTACAGACGTCTGCCGGTTGTTAAGAGCAGAGATCTGCCACGCGAAGGTCAGGCTTTGAAAGACGTACTGTTCTTGAAGCGGTTCCCTTCAGGGGAGATCCGACATGGGGGACCTGAATTTCGGACCACCTCAGTTGACTCACCTCAGGACAGCACGTCCCGGAGTGCCCTGGTGGCACTGCAGGGACGGTGGGGACATGCCTATTCACAGTCAGTTACTGCTGGATAGCGTAGCCCTGCATAAGGAAAAGTTGGACCTGGTGATTGCCCAAGCACCAGAACAAAAAGGAATTATCCTGACAAGATTGAGGGAAACATTTAAAAATCCCACATTAATGATCAAGATTCTGGACGGTCTCTACAGGTCACCACATTATTCGGCTCTCCAAACAATTGCGCTAGGCAAGCCCCCCGCTGGGTGGGCACCCCCGAGCACTGATAGCTCCCGGGAATGGAAAACAAAAATGGTTGTGACTTTTACCCCGCAGTGGCGATACAGACCGGTTTGTTCCCCTAATGGCCCAACTGTTTCGGACGGTCTTACCCGGGAGCTAGACTATTTAGCCACGACTGTTACTTTACCCACTGATGCATACACTAACGAGTCCACCGCAGTCCCAAAAACCCCCGACTCGCGGCCACCAACAGGGGAGATATTGGGGGAGATCAGGACCCAGTTAAGGGAGAATAATACTGCTATGGAAGCTAAAAGAAAGATCCGTAACCTAGATAATAGTCTCAAGCTGTGGCGGGTTAAGAACTGGATGACCAACCCTTCTTTACGACAAGCGAATTTGATGCCTTCCAAGCTAAAATCCTAACCTGCCTGCGGGAGAGGAAAGGGGATACCAAGAAAGGGTTTTTTAATTTAGCCAAATCTTCCACTAGAAGGGAGGATGAAGACGTTTACTTGCAGGAGCTTCTGATACGCTTCCAAAGCCACTTACCGATTTCACCAATTCACACACCAGTATTGGATGAGCAGGGTCCTGTCCTGGAATGTGAGCCTGAGTGGTCTCTGAGCCAAACTCCAATTTACCCCCCCACCCCCTACACTTCTCCTGTGGTGGTGAGTGTCAGGAGTGGTTTGCCTTCACCTTCGAGGGAGAGCGGTACACATACAATCGCCTCCCACAGGGATACAAAGTCTCCCCAGGCCTGTTTAGTGCGGCTTTGACCCCTATACTTAAACAGATATCGCTTCCCACCAGCACCACAATCATACAGTATGTCGATGATTTGTTGATTGCCAGTGAAACTGACACCCAAAATTTGGAGGCGGTCCGCACCTTGGTGGACACCCTTGTGGCAGCCGGTTTTAAAGTAAAACGGGAAAAGTGCCAGATAGCCCGAAAATCAGTATCCTTTATGGGACGAATAGTAGGAAAAGGGGGCACCACACTTTCAAGAGCGCACAGGGAAGCGATCCGCTCCTATGGCACCCCTATAACAGTACAGGACATGATGGCCTTCCTGGGGTTATGTGGGTATTCTCGCACCTACGTCCCTGACTTTGTGACTATGACATCCCCACTCAGGGAAATGATCACGGAGGTTGGGGCAAAGAGGCTCAAGAGTCAGTTGCGATGGAACGCGGAGAGAGAGAAATCATTCAAGGAGGTGAAGCAAGCTTTGGGAGCAGCGGCCACGCTAGCGCACCCAGACTATAAGAAAGGTTTCCACCTGGACGTGGCAGAGACTGAGGGGGTAGTAAACGCCGTCCTGTACCAAAAGGACCGAGGCTGCAGGAGAGTGCTGGGGTATTACAGCTGCCGTTTAGAGCCCATTGAGAAAGGGCAGCCAGGCTGTGCCAGATTTGTGGCAGCTGTAACGAAAGCGGTCAACACTGACCATCTAGTACTCTGCCATCCCTTGACTATTCACACAGATCACAGCATCGGAGCCTTTCTGGCCTCCAACTCATTCAGCTTTTCAGCTGGGCGGCAGGTTAGAATTGAGAATGCCCTTCTATCACCGCACATTACGTTTGCATCCGATAGGGGGAGTACTAGGAATATGATGGTGGGAGTGAATGGGGGATCCTTGAAGCCCCACGACTGTGTGCCAGAGTGGCTGAGGAGAGGAGGATACGTAAGGGGTTGCACACAGAACCCCTGGCCGAGGCAGACTGGGACCTGTACACCGATGGCAGCAGCCGTCGGGAAGCAGGCGGCGTACGAGCCTCGTATGCCGTGGTCAGAGATTCAGGGGGGGTATACGACACCATTGAGTCTGGGGAAATCCCACAGCCTGCATCTGCACAGCTAGCAGAGATTACAGCCCTGACAAGGGCATTAGAACTGAGTGAGGGACACCGAGTTAACATCTTCACTGACTCCAATTATGCATGGACCGCAGTCCACGTAGAGGGCACAGCATGGGTTAGACGTGGTTTTAAAACCAGCACGGGGAGGCCGGTAAAACACGACCAGCGTTTGCGATGGTTGCTCCAGGCAGTGCATCGTCCAAGGGAAGTGGCAGTAGTGAAAGTGCAAGGACACTCTGCCTTACGTACCAGGGAAGCGCTGGGAAATGATGCAGCTGAGAGGGCAGCCAAGCTCGCAGTGCAGATGGTCACCCTGAGGTCATGGACAGACACCCAACAGAGTCCGGGGCTGGGGGAGGGTAGCAGTGATTCCCCTGGGGAGGCAGCTAGGGTTGATGCCATTAGGCATCTGTGTGAGCTGCAGGGACGGGCGAGCAGTGCTGAGGTCAGGGAATGGGAGAATAAAGGCGCAGTCCGACAGTATGTGGAGGTCGAAGGGTCTCAACAGCCCCTTTGGCGATCCCCGGGAGGAGAGGTAGTGGCCCCGAGGGCTCTCCTCCTAACACTTTTCTCTGAAATACATGGGCCAACACACGTGGGAGTTGCCCAAGTTGTAAGAACCGTCCAGAACCACTGGTGTGCACCCCGGCTGCGGGAACATATAGAGAACCTGAGGGCTGAGTGCAGGGTGTGTAATGAGTACAACACCAGGAGAGTTCTCCCACACCCGATGTTAAAGTTCCCAACCCCGACAGGGCCGTGGCAGGAGATCTGCATGGACTTTACGGACATGGGAGTCAAATGGAGGACCCCAGATAACTACAGATACATGCTAGTCGTAGTGGACAGATTCTCCCGTTGGGTAGAGGCAACTCCTACAAAGACGGAGGATGGGGAAGTTGTTGTGAAGTGGCTCACAAAGGAATTGATTCCCCGCTATGGCGTCCTCCGAAAAATCTGCACAGACAATGGGACACATTTTAAAAACGAACATCTTGCCCGGGTGGAGGCTACTCTAGAGATACTTCACCGCTACGGCAGTGTCTACCACCCTGAGAGTCAGGGGTTAGTAGAGAGGGCCAATCGCACGCTTAAAGACAAGATTGCCAAGGTCATGGCAGGGACTGCATTGACGTGGGTGCAGGCACTCCCCCCTAGCCTTGCTGTCAATGAGGCAGGAAAGGAGTGGCGATACCTTCCTGACACCCCATGAAATCCTGACAGGTCGCTCCATGCCTGGCCCCCGAACATCACCCCTGTGGGAAACAGATTGGGATACAATGAATCAGGACATGACGCAGTACATGCAAGTACTGGGGGAAATGGTCCGGCTAATATCCAACCAGGTTACGGCTGCACGGCCGGACACCCCCGACAGGTCCCGATCCCTTCGAGAGGGGGACAAGGTAGATGGGCCGTACGGCCTGGGACAAGGGGCGGTGGCATGGCCCCTACCCAGTGACGGGGGTCGCTGCCAACGCCTTGAGGGTGAACCGGGAGGGGGACAATAACTGGCACCATTTCTCTCATTGCTCCAGGTCAGGAAAGCCTAACACTACTCTGACTCCGGTTGCGGAGGTCGCGCCTGACAAGGAGCTGGAAAATGAGGGAAAGTAACAGACTCCTGAACTGGCTGGGTTTCTGCCTAGTGATACAGATGCTGCAGTTTGTGTGCATGTCCGTTCCCGGTAGACGGGGGACTATCATTAATGTACGGCAATTCACACTGCTCACGGTGACAGGTTTATTTCAGGTTCGTCTATTTCCGTAGGGTACGGGGTTCCAATAGGTGTGTGCTTATGCTTCTTTTTTCCCCTACTACGACCCAATACTATCCCTTCTCCCTCAGTGTAACATCTGCTGTTCAAAAAAATAAACCCCTTCCATGTTAGTTTTGCCCACCTACATTGGCAGCACTTTGACTTATACTGTACGCTGCAGTCAGGGGCCGAGAAGTACTGTATGCCCC
>NC_057719.1:42127839-42157599 GCF_004010195.1 Chiloscyllium plagiosum
ATAATTGTGTCAAGTTTGAACGAGAAGGGAGAACGCCTTCTCCAACGAATGCATGCTTGTAGATTCGTTGTACCAGTTAAGATTCTGTGAATAAACGGCTGTTTGCGTCTAACCATAGTTGCCAGTGTGAGTCTCTCCTTCCGAAAGAACACGCAAAGACGGGACCCCGCGGGTCCGTCTTAACAACATCCATCAAAGTTTCACCTGCACTTCCACACACATCATTTATTGTATCCATTGCTCCCGACGCGGTCTCCTCTACATTGGGGAGACTGGATGCCTACCCGCGGAGCGCTTTAGAGAACATCACCAGGACACCCGCGCCAATCAACCCCATCGTCCTGTGGCCGAACATTTCAACTCCCTATCCCACTCTGCCAACGTCATGCAGATCCTGGGCCTCCTCCACTGCCACTCCCTCACCACCAGATGCCTGGAGGAAGAGCGTATCATCTTCTGCCTTGGGACGCTTCAACCCTAGGGCATTAATGTGGACCACCAGTTTCCTCATTCCTCCCCCACCCCACGTTACCCCAGTTCCAACTTTCCAGTTCATGATTTGTCCCACCTGTCAATCTTCCTTCCCACCTATCCGCTCCACCCTCCTCTCCAACTTATCATCTTTACTCCCACCTCCATCCACCTATTGCACCTCTTCCCCAGCTATCTCTCCACTGCCAGCCTCATTCCTGATGAAGGGCTCTGGCCCAAAACATCGATTCTCTACTTCTCAGATGCTGCCTGACCTGCTGTGCTTTTCCAGCAACACAATCTCGACCCCACTCCATTGTAGTCTAGCAACATCAAGAGTTACTGATGGGGAGGAAGCTGAAGATTCATCTCCTATTCTTCCTAAGACATTATTTCAGTACTTCAACCTTCATGAATATCAAGTAATAGGTCATAAAGAGCAAACCCATCACACACAGCAGGCCACGTATTGCAATTTACATCATCCTACATGATGATTACATAATGAATGGGGCAATCCTAGGAGCAAGAATATAAATAGAAAATGCTGCATTATTCACAGAGATCCAAGTCAATAGAAACCATCTATTAATCTTAGTGATGATTGGCTATATAGAAAAATCTCACAGGAACCTCATCCTATTACAGTTGAGTCACCCACAGACTATTCATTGGGATGAACCAAATAGCAAAACCATGAATAGAGGAGAACTTCAGATCTCAGACCATCAGTACAACAGTCCAAGTCAACAGTCTTGCATCAAACAAACCAATATTTTTCCAAATACAAAGTGAACATACTTGATGAGAAAAGTGAAACCTTTAGATCACTTGAATTTGTAAAGTCAAAAACATGGGGAGAGATAGGCTTGTGGTAGATGTGTAAACAAATGCATAGGAGTAGCATTGTTCATGGAAAAAATATTTGCAAGAGATTTTGCATTTTGATTTGTAAGTGTTAATAATTGATTGAGTGTAGTAAGCACCACCCACTATGAGGACCTGGGTATAGAGAAATTAAACAAAGTAAAGAAGGAGATTATAAGAGGCAGACCTGGGGGTAGTGTGCTCCCAACACTCTCTAATGGTAATATAGCTCATATTCATGTAGTGTGTAAATAGTTGGAGTAATGCAATGAATTTCATATTGTTTACTCAAAAACACTCAACTAAGTAGATCAGAAAGGTAGCTATCAATACCTATTCTCAATCACTTCAGGTTTGAAGGATTCCACACAATAATTATAACCAGAGTAGCTTGAGGCAGAGATGCTTGCTGCCATATCATTATCGGGAGAGGCGGATTCAGCTGGGGCTGTTTACCCTGGAGCGTTGGAGGCTGAGGCGTGACTTTATAGAGGACTATAAAATCATGAGGGGGCATGGAGAGGGTAAATAGACAAGGTCTTTTCCCTGGAGTGTGGGAATCCAAAACTAAGTGGCATAGGTTTAGGGTGAGAGGGAAATATTTTAAAAGAGAACAAAGGGGCAACATATTCACTCAAAGGATAGTACGTGTATGAAATGAGCTGTTAGAGGAAGTGGTGGAGGCTGGTGAAACTACAACATTTAAAAGGCATCTGGATGGGTATATGAATAGGTAGAGTTCAGAGGGATATGGCCCAAGTGCTGGCAAATGGGACTAGATCAGTTTAGAAAATCTAGTCGGCATGGACGTGTTGGAAGAAAAGCTTTGTGATCTGCCCTAAGATTATCCAAAGAACAGGTGAACCTATACTAAAATAAGTGTTGAAGTGTTTAAGTTGGATCTTCATCGATCACTGCATTACTGAAGACCTTTTGTAACTACACCGGTCTTTTTCTCCATTTGTTTGAAATGTTTGCAGAACGCCCAGTAGACAATGTAGAAAATTCAGTGACCTAGTATTGGAAGTGGTGGTGGCAAGTGAGGGACAAAGGAAGGTAAAATCAAAAGTTTCAGTTGGCCATACTTCAGGAGTTCTTCACCCTCTATCACTTGTCTGCCACTACCTTACAGCCACTGGGCACTCGTATGTCCACCCTGACCATATACGGCCTTTCCATGCCAATTGGGAAGCAACAAGACTTTTAATGCTCAACTGTTAGCCAACATTAACTTCCAATATTTTAACTAGGTATCAAAAATATTCAAAAATAATTAAACTTATTTTTTTTCATTTCTGTACTTGGTTGCTTGTGTCAGTGCATGAGAATAATTTTCAATTCCCTGAAATTCTAGAATAATCCTGGACGTTTGATAATCCTGCCTTGTCACCAGGGAGGACACTAAGGAGTGATAACCAGACACTGTAGCAATACAGGAAGGAAGATAAAGCTGACACACACACAGCACCAACTGACACGTTTGGATACAGATGAAAACAGCCTAAACCCAAGACAGTTCTTGTTTTCTTTATGTTTTTTTTTAAGATTTAGATTCCCTACAGTGTGGAAACAGGCTGGTTGGCCCTCCAAAAAGAAACCCACCCAGACCCATTTCCCTCTGACTACTGCACCTAACACTATGGACAATTTAGCATGGCCAATTCACCTGACTTGCACATCTTTGGACTGTAGGAGGAAACTGGAGCACCCGGAGGAAATCCACACAGACACAGGGAGAATATGCAAACTCCACACAGACAGTCGCCCGAGGCTGGGACCAAACCTGGGACCCAGGTGCTGTGAGGCAGTACTGCTAACCACTGAGTCACCGTGCTGCCCATGCACTCGTTTGACGTGCATTGGAGACAAAAAAAACTGCAGATGCTGGAATCCA
Source organism: Chiloscyllium plagiosum (assembly GCF_004010195.1). Taxonomy (NCBI): domain Eukaryota; kingdom Metazoa; phylum Chordata; class Chondrichthyes; order Orectolobiformes; family Hemiscylliidae; genus Chiloscyllium; species Chiloscyllium plagiosum. The sequence goes on from NC_057719.1 coordinate 42,131,072, forward strand.
AGGTAGACAAGCGGGAGACTTGAAGAACACAGCAAGCCAGACAGTGTCAGGAGGTGGAGAAGTCAACGTTTCAGGTGTAACCCTTCTTCAGGACTGGGGTGGGGGTAAGAGGAGCCACAGTGAATCAGATCGGAAATTGGAGAAATCAACACTTCATCTTCCACCTGGCAGACTACAGTCCGGAGGACTTAAAATTGAGTTCTCTAATTTCAAATAACCTCCCTTCCCATTCATCAACTCCCTTCCCAGTGCCTCCCCCCTCCCTTCCACTCCTCTGATCGACCTTCCTTCCAGCTATCAACCAGATTCACTCCTCTTATCGACCGACCAGGCCGTACCCTCTACCTGTGTCACCACTCTGCCCCTTTATCTGCGGCTCCCCTGACACCCACCCTTAGTCCTGAAGAAGGGTTCCACCCAAAGCATTGACTTCTCTACTTCCTGAGGCTACATGGCTTTCTTGTATTCTTCTAACGTCCTGCTTGAACTCTTCTATGTTATGCTCCTCTACCTCCCGCACTGCCTTTCTGAAGCACGCTGGATTCCTTACTCCCCATGATCTGCATCCATCTTCAGTACTTGAAGGAGGTCAAAGCTGCACATCTGCTTTGGTGTCAAATAAACACTAACCTGGTGCTCATGTCCTCACAACACATTTGAACTGCTGTCTGAGTTATCATCCTGCACAAGACAACAACTGCTTCCTTCTCCGTACTTGCTTCGGAAGACAAGGGAATGGGGCTGAGAAGACAAGGGAATGGGGCTGTTTGCCACGATCAAACAGTGAAACAGACTCAAAGGGCTGAATGGCCTAATTTTGCCCCTACATCTTCTGGTCTTATGCACAATGTACTGAATTTACACCAACATTTGGAGGTGGAGCCATAGACAACGAAAAGGGTGAATCACCATGTCGGGACTGCTACCTGATGGCTTCCCATTGACAGTCAAATTGCCCAGGGGAAGCCAGGACTGGCTCTGGCAGCTAGCTGTGGCAGTAGGCATCCGAAGGAGACCTGTAAGTAAGTCATTAACAGTGACTTTTTACTTTCACTATCACTTGAACACACAGGTTCTAGGGTTTCAGCAGTTTGTCAGCTGCAATTAAGTGAAAGCACACTGGGAAGTTTTTTGCTTATCATTGACAGACTGCACAGGCAGGAAGTGTAGCTTAGGGCTACACTGGAATCGACTATGATATGGAAGAGCTGTGGCAGGAGGTTAGAAACTGGAACATTATTTACCCTACCACGAGGCCAGGCAAAACAAGGGGAGAACACTCATTGACGATCAAACAATGTAAAGGGAGCTGAGTACCGTACTTTCAGAGATCACCTCCTGCAGTCAGAAGCAGACAGAGAAAGAGAAGAACTTCACCAGCTACAGGGGAACAAGTACCAATATGACACATATGTAGATACCCCTTGTTACCCAGGATCCATCCATGAAGGTTTTCCAGTGAGGTGAACAATCATAACACCTAGGACAGGCCATCATTGACTCTTGCCTGATAGTCACTAGCACCCATTTCCTGGCACTAGATTCCTACAGGAACCACACAACATATCAATATGAGGTATAAATTATATATGTCTATTTAGTTCCAAAAATTGAAGTCAGGGTAGTTTGAACAAAGCCCTTCATCCCTGAGCTCTTTCTGGGCCTATGTGCACTTCCCTACGTCTCAGGAGTGGATCATCACTAACAACAAGTCCACACACTTCTCAAGTAACACAAAAAAAATGCATTAAACACTGCTCAGGGATAGCATGCTATTTTAGAGGCCAATTTGCAGATCATGCAGGCACTCAATATCATGTCACATATGATTTTTCATGTGGATTGTCACATCTTCGTGCAGGAAGTCATAAATCAGATACATAGTGCCACTTGTAACATAAACAGAACCCTCTGTCATGAACAAACAGCCACTTAGGAAATCTGACTGAAGCCTACGTATTTTGCATTCTCTTAGCACTCAACTCCCAACGCTCAGCATTAACATGAAGCGGAGCATTGCTGATCCTGTCCTCTCTCCTGCGATGTACATTCTCATAAGGAAAGTAAAACTCCCTGTTTAGATGAAGGCCTGATATAACTATACTGCTCAAAATTTGAAAAGGATTTAGTGAATTGAATAAAAAGGATGAACTGAAAGAAAATGTAATCATGAATCGGTTTCTTATGAGAATGATTTGCAATGAAAAGAGAGAATCCTGGAGAAACTGAATTGTTCTGGCAGCATCTGTGGAGAGAGAAACAGAATTAACATTTTTGAGCCCAAATGAATCTTCTGCAGTACTCCTTCTTCAGAATGATTTTAAATTATTGGCTGCTGCCTTCTTTTTGTGCCTTCCAAGTTGCTCAAACTGATTACATCTCTTTTTATTGGCCTTTCAGTTCTTCTGTGTGATTGATGTACACAAGTGTGGTATGAGGCTCTAGTTAATGCCATTAGACAACCAGGATTTTAAGTCTAGAATTTTATGAGACCTGAACTTTCAAGCAAGTATTGGGTGAGAATTTGTCTGATAGAGAAGTGGCTTATGTGATCTCACATGACATAAGAAACTGGGAGTGATTATCATGATAACAAAAAAGTTATGAACCAATTGTTGCAATTAACTATTATGTACAGATTTTAGATTCACAAGCACATAGCGTCTGAGTTAACATGAAGCTATTATGTTACAACAAAGCAGGTTTCCTGTGAAGTGTCATGCTTCAAATGAGTAGAAGTGACAGGGAGTATGAGACCTTTATACTCTAAGGTGACATTGTATTATATAATGATAATATTATGAACATGTCTCTTCAAGGCATACTTATACAGTGACCATGAGGCACTAAACAAAAAACTCCTTCACAAAAGGTGAAAAATTATCCCAAATAGATCTATTCATCATTGTACATTGGCACGTGTTGTCAATTTGACAATTATACAAAGAAGTAAGAAGGTTTACAGGACTAAAATTTTAAAGTTCAATGTAATGTTTTGGAGGTTTAACAACTCATCCTAATCTAGTAATATCCATTTTCAGTGATATTTGTTGTTCTCTGCCACTCTTATTTTACAGCAAGGCTGTTTTGCTGCTAGTAGCACCATTTTCATGAACGTCTGATTGGTCCACCATAGATTGGAGCTTCTATTCCTTCACAATATAACATCATGGTCAGTAATGATTTCATATGATTTAGGCAGACTGAATATTTTAAAAACATTCGACAGATTTAAAAAATATACTTGGATATCGACTTAAGGGGGAGATATTGGTGCAGTGGTAATGTTGTTAGGCTATGAATCCGAAGGCCTAAGCAAATATTCTTGGGACATAAGTTTAAATCTCAACATGGTAGCTTGTGGAATTTACATTAAAACAATAAATCGGCCAGTCATAGTAATGATTAAGTTAGAACTAGGGAGAGAAATCTGCTTTCTTTACTTGGTATAGTCTGTATGTGACTCCAGACCCACAGAAATGTTACTGACTCTTAATTACTCAGTGAAATGACCAAGGAAGCCTCGCAGTTCAAAGGGTATCAGAAAGGAGCACTTTCTGCTACTTTGACTGTGATGTCCAAATCTGATAAGAGAAATAAAACTCTTGGTCTTTTAGCAAGACTTTTAGAGCTCTTACCTCATCTATCAATTGATTCATAAACTAGAACTGTACCTGCTTTTTAAACAGTTGTAACTCAAGAAAGGGTGCATTGAATTCCCAGTCTAAAAGGAGGTTTCTGCCATCCATGAGCCCACTTTACAAAAGCATTCCACTGTACCATCTTCATCTACATGCCTGTGATGCTGGTAGTGTAAATTTAAACTGTTCCTTCCTCAATAACAAAAACTTCACAATTGTCATTTTGCAAGGCTGTTACTTATATTTTAACTGGCAAGAATGGGACATTCTAGCCTTTCAAATTCCTGTACGTCAATGGCCTTTTATCCCAGCAGAAGAGTGCACTCCAGCCTTCTTATTTGTTTATTTTAATTAAGGTAATCTTTGAAATTTCTTTCAATTGAGAAAAAAACCCAATATTTTAATCCTAAATAAATTAGTGCTGTTCTCTTGGTGGCAAATGCCCCATCTAAGATCTGTATGGTTGATGCTGTTTAAAGCTGATAAACTCTCCCTTTATCTGAATTTTCTGTTGTCTGAAGTTGATGTATAGTTGGTCTTCATTTGGAAACCTTATTATCTGCCACCAAGGTACTGGATAGACAAGCAGGAGGCTGGGAGAACACAGTAAGCCAGGCAGCATCAGGAGATGGAGAAGTCAATATTTTGGGTGCAACCCTTCTTCAGTTACCTGAAACATTGACTTCTCCACCTCCTGATGCTGCCTGGCTTACTGTGTTCTCCCAGCCTCCTGCTTGTCTACCTTGGATTCTAGCATCTGCAGCTTTTTTGCTTCTAACCAAAGAACTGGAGTCTTTCTTAAAGGTGGCTGTGGTTGTTATGATTATGTGAATTTACCTCCAATAGGGTGTTTTACCTGATGCACCAAACAAAACTAATGTTATTTTCCGTTAGGTAAAAAACTAGACATGGATATATTGAAGAATCCAATAATTTACCCCAATGTACAAAAATTATTTATTATATAAATTTGTTGTCTGTCACATTGTTATGGACTAGACCAGACCACTCAAAACATTCTTGAGCAGGCAGCCCAGACCATAACTTTGCAATTTGTTTCAGTAAGAGTACAGTGAGAATTACCTGGAGTAAGTTAGCTAGGTTGACTACTAGCTTTTAAAACAGACAGTAATTTATTCACAAAATTACACAATGAAACACAAAGAACAGATTAAAGAACCCCTACAGAACTCAATCTATCCAAACTAGACTTAATTATGCTGTTCCGAATATACACAATAGTCCCAATAAGCAAACCCCCTTAAAAACATAGTTAAAAATGTTAAACAGATGCTTATAGGTTGAAGTTAAAAAGGTAGAAAGAGAGACAGCCTGTTCACACAGTCCACTACTGAACACCCAACTAGTTCTGGACTGAATTGCTTAGCTAGAGAGCTGACCACTCCCCTTCCATTATACAGGTCACTTCTAAAACATGACCACTTAGGCCTGAAGTCGCATCTGTTTACAAATACACAAAAGGCCTCTCAAAATCCTTTTAATTTCAGTACTAAACCTGTCTAATTGGAGCCCGGCCCATTTAGGACCCTTCTGAGAAAAATCAAGAACACAGTATCTTTGAGAAAGGGAACAGCTTTTAGAAAAAAAGGACCAGCTTTATGACACATCAACATACTGCTATGTTCCCTGCCCAACATTTCTGTTTCACTGGCTTGTTTCAGTGTTCCAGCAAAGCTCTGAGCAAGCTGGAAGAACAGCATATCATTTTCCACTTAGGGACCTTATGCTTTCAGAATTCAACCTTGAGCTCAATTACTTTAGGGCCTGAGCACTTTGGCCCATGTCCATACCCCAACTCCCACACACCAGACTTTGTCATCACATGGGCTGTTACCAATGTCATCCAGTAATGGCCCCCATTAGCCACTTGTCATTCTCCCAGGCTGACCTTTACCCATTTCTTTGACTGCTCAACTGTTTCTCGCTCTCTCTCTCTCTCTCACACAATCTCTGGAGTCCACCTCCACCAATCCTTTACTCCTCCCCCTTCCCACTACCCCACTTTCAGCATATAGACCAACATTTTTTTAAACTTAAAATAGTTCTGAAGAAAGGTCTCTGGACCAAAAAAAAGTTAACTGCTTTCTCTCTACTGCCACACTTGCTGAATTTTTCCAGCAGTATCTGTTTTTGTTTCTGATTTCCTGCATCTGCAGTTTTTTTTTTAAAGTTTAATATTTGTTATTATCTACAAATATTACCTCTCTTATTGGTGTGCATGTTAATTTTAAATTGTAGGTCACAACAGTGGAGAATGCCTCCACTGTCGCTTCAATTGATCAGAGATGAAATGGATTTTGTGACCTTTATACACAAAGATCACATGCTATGATGCTTTCACAAATGTTTCTTAAACCATACTGACATACTCTCCAAGAGGCATAACACAATTGTATGAAAATGTACATAATAAAAATGTTAAAGCAGACATGACAGTTCAAGAAACAGTGAGCACAAACTTTTAATCTGTTTGTTGCTATTTAATCATAGGCACACATTAGGTGGCATGTAATACAGGGCAAACATCTTTGCATTTTTCCAGATGAAAATCGTTGAAATGATGGAGCTCATCTATTATAATTGAAGATGACAATCTAGTGCCCACATTATGAGATAATGTATACCTTTAAATTCAATGAACTTCAGTGTAATTTATATAACGAAGGAACAAGGGTACAAATTACAGATCAACTTTTATGTTAATTGTCATAACACAAAGCTACCATCACTGTAATTATGCCTCACACAAGAAGCTTTTAGAACTTCAGCTGATCGTCAGCTATAAAACCTTTCTAAAACGGGAAAAATAAAGATCTGTTTTCTCTAAGCATTTTGATTGATAGCTGGACAAACTTTTCAATTTTGGTCATATCGCTTCTGCTCTGCAAAATGACATTTTAATAGAATTAGTTTATAGCTCCAATGTTAGGCTGTAGGACCCTTTTTGGCGATCTTAATGAGGCTCCCAGAAACTTGGTTTCTCCAGACTGTAACTGGTTCCTACACAGGAAGATCTCACATTCATTCATCGTTTGCCTTTGCTGACTGTTGATGTCAACTGGATCTCATGCCAATTAGCCTCAGTATACCTGGATAGTTGAGGGGAATTAATTCACAGTTTCAATTGTTGACTGCTATGTAGTGACTCTATATGGATGTAGAGAAAGATCTCTGATGACTTCTGCTGCTGACTACCTTGCTAATCATTGGGTATGAACACTGAGTCATTCGACAAGGTATCAGGATGTACATGACAGTGATGAACTATCTTCAAACCATGCATCTTTGATGAGGGGTGGATAGATATTGCACAGATAAATATCACTTTAAGAATTTTAATTTTAAAATAATGGCTTACGGATGGGTTACTTTTGTGAAGGGCTCTTAAAACAAAACTAGGTCAAATAATCTTTGTGGATCAGTGACCAAATGCAGTACGTGCTAGAGAGGAGGGCACCCCTTGATGAAAAATTGTTTTAAGTGCGGTAATTTACTATAAGTAGAGTAAGAATTGAAGGCATTCGCTTATTTGTAGTTCAAGGTAATCAAGGATTGTTTGTAATTAGGAAACTCAGAGATTAAGCAATTTCGAATAAAGACCTGACTGGGATCAGAAATGAATATTTTCTCTCTCAAAAAAAGTACAGGATAAATTAAGGCAAGTCCAATTACCTCAGTAAAATGTTTATTTTGTGAAAACTTCCAGACCAGGACTGTTTGGTTAGGAATTTGCAGGTTTAGCCCTCTCAGGAGTTTATTGTCGGCTCATGTAAGAAAGACTTCACAGTTCTCAAGAAAACACTGGGGCGAATAATTCACATCAAACTTAAAGGTTTAATATGGAGGGCCAATTTCTTTAGGTTTCTATATCTGTAAGAGATAGTGTCAGGAAATAAGATGAGCCTTTGTTTTGCTGCATGTTTTAAGACCTTTCAAACAGTGTTCTATATCTAGATAGCTTTTTAAATATCTTTTTTGGAAATAAACTTCTGCTCTGTTTTAAAAGAAGCTCTCTAGTTGTGTGACTATGCTTCAGTGAATGACTATCACATTAACGTTTTTAAAAATCTATCAGGCTAGGTTTCAGTCTGCAACGTGACTTGTCCAGTACCATCAGCAGGGATCATGACACACTTGAATGGATAAAGGCAGCCATAACCAAATCCAATGCCCAAAAATCTAATGATCCCTGTAAAGAAGCATGGTTACTCACCATTAGCCTGTTCTTAGCCCAATTTGCAGAAAGGATTCCAGGTTCAAGGCACATTTATTTTCCTTCAAATTCTGCCCAAATACAACCCCTACCATCCCAACCTGACAGGCTGCAGACAGCAATGGGGCATGAGGATCGAGAATACTATACTTTTCCAGTTTTTAAACAGAGTTCAGCCTGTACTCATTTCAGACACCCCTTCCAGAAATCATAACCAGTTTAACCAGTCTGGTTGAATCAGTTGCCCAGCTGAAATGATTTCCAGTTGAGCAGTCAAGTTGGCTCCAGTAATGACCAGTTAAACAGGTTGAATTTATTAAGCACAGTGACCAAAAGGGAACACTTTGAACATTGGACCAGGGAAGGTGTCGAGGTGGTGAGAAATGAGGGCAGTTGATGTGCTGATGAGTGTGAAAACAAGGCTTTGGTGAGATGTGGAGGATTTTAAAGAGGAGAGGCTGAGGGAATTCTTGAAATCATAATAATAGGGGCAGAGGTTTTTAATTGAAATCTTTTAGTTCACTTGTTGAGTCAAAATATCATCTCTCTGCTGGCTGGCTCATTTACTTGCAGTCCCACATGAATTACTCAAATTCACCGAGGACTCCCAAAGATAGTTTCCCATAGGCTGCCCTCAAAATGACGGGATACAGTCTAAGGCCAACCCCTCAAAGTATGGGAAAGCTCAACTTACAGTTACATATTCATGACTTGCAAAAGAGCCTACAGAAATAATTCATCCATTCCATTCGCAAATCCTGCTAATACATGAAAAAAATAACCATGTGTGCACACTGGACCAATAAAAATAAGTCAACAGGACTGCACTAAGTTTCTCATCCACAAAAACAAAAAACTAAAGTCAACTTCACTTTTATTTCAGTTTATCATTGTTTAAGCACAAAACTGCTAAATTACAAAGTTAGAAATCACACAACATCAGGTTATAGTCCAACAGGTTTATGTAAAATCATAAGCTTTCAGAGTGCTGTTCCTTCTTCAGGAGCAATGCTCTGAAAGCTCGTGACTTCAGTCCACTCCAGTCCAACAATACCTTCCCCACATCATGCCAAATTACAGCTATCATACAAGACATGAACACGATTTCTTGAGATGGAATATTTTGCCTTCAGATATTCCCCACATTACGTTCTGATGGCAGTTTTTCACATTCAATAGATGTAGCAGTGAAGACCCAATGGATGAAAGGGCCTCTTCTGTATTCTATGATTCTGTCTGTCTAACCCAGAAATGGACAGACAAGCTAACTTACCAACTTTCCTTAATGAAGTCCAAGAAAATAAACAGGGTTTTTGCAGCCCTATCTATTTGGATTACTCAACAACTGGAGACTGCTTTCTAGCTCTGTTCACCGAAAGACTTACACAAATTAAAAACTGTCCATCTGCTAAAATGGATCTATTCTATTGAACTCAACGTGCTTGCAACCCCAAGCCATCTATCTTTTCTGCAGTTTGAAAAAGTTCCACTTTGTAAGTCAACCATCTATGATCTCCCGAGTGCGCTTATTAGTCATCTCATTTAAGTCACATAATTTAATTGAAGGATCATTTTAAATAACTGCTCAAAAATGATTTTCTGACTCATTCTTAAAAAAGAATCAGACTATCATAGGAAAAATTTTTATCATAACATGCACAAAAAAATGTAAATAAATACATTGCAGAGGCTTATATCAATTAAACACAGTTAAAGTACAGACAGGAACCAACCTAAAAAACAAATTCATAGTCAAAGTAGAGACAAATTAAACTACAATTAACCAAAATACAGATTTAAATATTATTTACATTTGCACAAAGTTCTCTGAATTCTGTCTCATATTGTTTCATTTTTCAAGCTCTTTCTTGAACGTCTTCTTGCTCCATTCTGGAGGTGACAGTTGGAACATGCTGTAAGCTTAGAGACGTTTAAGCTTGAAATTACACAGGTTTCTGGAAATAGATGCCAAATACCTCCTAACCAATGTCCAGCAGAGAGGAATTGTAAACTCTGTACTCTCTACCACAAAAACAAAATTCCCTATAGTTTAATATCCAAGCAGGGGTATGGTGGACAGGATATAATCCGCATCGTGCTCCAATTTCTCTCTCATCCTTGTGCCCATTTCACCACCTCTCTCCCATGCATGTCCCAAACCATGTTGCTACCTCCCAGCTATTATGTGGGTTGTCCTTAACTCCCACTCTCCAGTAATGGCATTCTCCATCTCAATCTTCCTGGTGCTCTGGGTCTTTCTCCCACTCATTCTTAGTTTCTTGCTGATCGCCAAATCCCTTATTGCTGTACACTTACCCTGGAATGTGTCAGGTCGGCGGCCCAAATAGGAGATGCTGGTGCTGGTGCTGCTGAAACAGGCACCAGCAATTAACACTGAAGTCATCAAATCAAGACACCCAAAGTCAATTGGGTTATGATGGAACTGTCTCTGTAAAGGCAAAGAAGCACCTGATTGGGGCCCATCTTCCTCCCAACCTCTTGATTAATGAATTCTTCGGTCCAATGGCTGTTCTGGTTTGCCATCAGGAACTCATTCCAATTAAACTAACAGCCTCTAAGCACAAAAAGAGCTCACTCCAACCTTGGGAAAATACTAGAACCATCACTAATTCCTCTTACTGGGCTTTAATTGTGCTATTTTACTTCAAATCTGATCAATTAAAATCTGAAGGCAATACACTTGAAATTAGAAACATTAGCATGTGAGGATCTTCTGGTTCACTGTAAAAAATAAATATGTTTAAACACATTATCTTTCATTAGTGGCATGGTCCCAGAGAACTGGAGAATGGTTAATATTATACTTTTGCCTAACAAGGGACCAAAGCAGATCCCAAGTAATTACAAACCAGGCAATCGAACCTCAGTGGTTGGCAAATTATCAGAAAAAAGTTCTGAGATGGTATAGGTCATCATTTTTAGAAATGCGTGGATTAATCAAGGCTCTTTGCAAAAGGAAAGTTGTGTCCCCTTGCAATTAAGTTTGAAGGACACAGGAAGAGTTGATGAGGGTCTCTAATTGATGTGATCTATGGGGATTTTAGCCTTTGAAAACCTCCCACATATTAAACCGTTCAGAAAGGTAACAGCTCATGCAATGCAAGGGAAAGTGGATCCAAGACTGGTTCAATGGCAGGAAGCAAAGAGTTCTGGTCAGCTGGAGTTTTTAAAGATCAGAAGACTGTTTTCGGTAGGATTCTGAAGGGTTTAGCACTGGATCCCTCGCTGCTCATAATTTATAACAATTACTTGGATTTAAAATGTAGGGATTCATGATGAAGCACTTTGCGGATTATATGAAAACTGGTCATGTTTTTGGTCATGAGGATGAAAGCCATCAAGTTCAGAATGAGGCCAGTAGTTTGGAACTGGGCAAAAGAATGTAAATTTATTTCACTGTAGATAAGGGGAAGCAATGTATTTGAGGACTACAAACAAGGCAAGTGAATAAGCAAGTGATAGAATCCTGTTTCACCTGTAAAGAAACAGGAAACTTTGGCTGCAAGTCCTCAGAACTTTGAAGGGGTAGCAGCACAGGTAGATCAGTAATCAAGAGGGTTTACTTTGCTACATTGGCTGAGGGCCAGAGTATAAGAACAGGGTGTCAGTACTTTAAAATTTTACAAATCAGTAAAGATTTACAACTAGATTACAGCTTGCAGTTTTGGTCAATGATTACATTGCTGAGGGAACAGAGGGAATTCACAAGGATATTGCCAGAATTGAAAAACTTTAGCTGTGACAGAAGATTGAGGAGACTGAGATTTTGTTCTTTAGAAAAGAGAGCAGCAAGAAGAGTTGAAATAAGTTGCAGAAGATCACGAGGAACATAGACAGAATGCATAGAATGGAAGTATTTCCCTTAATGGAGAATCATTAATTAGAGTGCATAGATTTAAAATATTTGGTGGAAGGATTAAATGTAGAGCTAAAGAGCAATTTGGCAGGGATATGGTCAGCAGTAGGTTGTTTTTGCTGTGCTGCTATCCAGATGATTCAGTACATCATGCAGAATGTAATCAGATTTAATGTGTATAATGAATGTGACCTATGCCACTACCCTGTGAAGACAGAAGACCAAGTTGTTAAATACTTAACAAATGTCATTAGTTGTACGGACAGAAAGGATGAGGAGATATTTTGTCACATGGTGAGGGCACTGAATAAGAAGAGGCCAGTTAGAAGAGTCAAGGGACTCAGTTCCCAAACTTGCCTCTAGCTTGGGAATTCTCTGCAGACTTCACACATTGCCTTCTCCTGGGAGTTGTCAGGCGATTAACTGAACTGTGGATTTCCTCAATTGCCACTGAGAAATTTTACATTGCGTCTCCCTGAAATGTAGCTGCTGTGGATGGCTGGGCTACATTCCATTAAGCCATCAAGTTTCCTGGTGAGAATGTAAGACCGTTATCTGAAATAAGGTACCAGAAGGCCTCAGAATGGTTCATGTGGCTGCTGTTTTCTAGTCTACCATGTTTAACTTGGATTCTCCCACAGAAATATCTTTTTTGCCTCATGATTCATTCACGGGATGAGGGCATCCCAGGTTAGGCCAGCATTTATTGCTAATCCCTAATTGCTCAGAGGTCAGTTAAGAGTCAATCACATTGCTGTGGGTCTGGAGTCACATGTAGGCTAGACCAGTTAAAGCTGGCAGTTTCCTTCCCTAAAGGGGTCTGTCTTCACAAGATGGTGGCACAGGTCACATTCATGATACACATTAAATCTGATTATATTCTGCTTTACAGGATATACTGGATCATCTGGACACCAGCAGAGTAGAAACAGCCTGCTGTTGATCATACTCCCACCAAATTGCTCTTTAGCTCTACCTTGGGGTGAATCAGATGGGTTTTTATTGAATTCAAATTTCACCATATGCCAAGTCAGGATTTGAACCCAGATTCTCAGAACATTTCCTGGGACACTGAATTAACAGTCCAGCATTAATACCACTAGAACATCGCCTCTTTGTCAATTTGGACATTTCTTTGGGTTTCATGTTAAGCAATAGACAACAGAAGACAAATTCCATGAGATCCTTCAAGAGGTTGCTCTTTTGAGCATTGGTTGCAGACATGTGTTAAACATCCAGGAAATGGAAGCTTTATATCTTCAGAACTATAGTCCCATTGAGGGGGGAATGGCTGAGAGTCTCAAAAAGGAGCAAGGATGGGATATTCACCTGTACATTGTGATACAGCATCAAGGCATTGCAAAAGGAGAATTGTTCAGTCATACTCAGGAGGAAATTACTCAACCAGCTATTCAGTGTCTTAACTTCTCAGGTTAACTGTGTGCTCATTTTTAGGGAAATGCAATGGAGGAAACATGAGTATTCAAAGATCAAGAGTCAGGAAGATTTTATTACCTATCCAAGGTGGTGTACTGGACTCTCACCTCATATGCAGACAGTGTTTGTGAAAGTAATAGTGACCGCTTGCTTCAAAATGGGGTCCAAGGGTATATGCTACTTACAAACATGTTACAGTCAGAGAGTCATAGAGATGTACAGCGTGGAAACAGACCCTTCGGTCCAACCCGTCCATGCCGACCAGATATCCAAACCCAATCTAGTCCCACCTGACAGCATCCGGCCCATATCCCTCCAAACCCTTCCTATTCATATACCCATCCATCCAAATGCCTCTTAAATGTTGCAATTGTACCAGTGTCCACCGCTTCCTCTGGCAGCTCATTCCATACACGTACCACCCTCTGCGTGAAAAAGTTGCCCCTTAGGTCTCTTTTATATCTTTCCCCTCTCACCCCAAACCTATGCCCTCTAGTTCTGGACTCCCCCACCCCAGGGAAAAGACTTTGCCTATTTACCCCATCCATGCCCCTCATAATTTTGTAAACTTCTATAAGGTCACCCTCAGCCTCCGATGCTCCATGGAAAACAGCCCCAGCCTGTTCAGCCTCTCCCTATAGCTCAAATCCTCCAACCCTGGCAACATCCTTGTAAATCTTTTCTGAACTCTTTCAAGTTTCACAACATCTTTCTGATAGGAAGGAGACCAGAATTGCATGCAATATTCCAACAGTGGCCTAACCAATGTCCTGTACAGCCGCAACATGACCTCCCGACTCCTGTACTCAATACTCTGACCAATAAAGGAAAGCATACCAAACGCCTTCTTCACTATCCTATCTACCTGTGATTCCACTTTCAAGGAGCTATGTACTTGCACTCCAAGGTCTCTTTGTTCAGTAACCCTCACTAGGACCTTACCATTAAGTGTATAAGTGCTGCTAAGATTTGCTTTCCCAAACTGCATTGCCCTAAACTAAGTGGATTTTAGCAGAGCTGGTCCTTCAGATTCAATCCATGTATACGGAACGTATCATTGCTTGAAATTTGTATTGTGGGAATTAATTGACTTGCCAGTACACACAGGCAGCACACCTGACATAAGTCTCAGTGAAACCACAAACAAGTATGGTCAGCCAAGATCAAAAATAGGAATAAAGGTGTCTTTATCATGAATAAGACTTGGGACGAGAACATCAAACCATATCATGTGAGTAACAATTGTGTGCACACATACAGAATCACACACAGAAACAAGCACAATATGAATGCATATCAACAGTTTCGCATTTGCAGATATGATCTGTCAGTTGTTTATACTCAGGTTCTTAATTCTGCAACAAAATGAAAAATGCAACAGGTTCATCTGTCTCCTTTTCCTTTATTTTATGAGTAATCCTGCAATCAGAAAGGATAAATAGAGATTGGAAGGGTGGGGAATGCAGTATTTGAGAGGGTGGAGTTTTGGACAAACCAGGATTTATGAGGGTGGGGAGTCAGTGGGGGCGCAGGATATGCAAGGGGGTCATTTCAGGGAGAAGAATACTGAGATCCAGAAGGAAATGATCTTGAAACAATCACAAAAGAATAAAATCATTTCGAGAATCGAGTAGGAGTTCCTCTGCAAGTCCTTGCTAAAAGGTTATTAAAATTACCAGATCACATACCATAGGAATAACCTGGATGGTGGTAACTTCTAGATCAAAATCACCACAGGCCAGTATTCATCTGGACATCACAAATTGGCTTCATATTGATCTATATAGTGTTTATCTTCTGGGCTGAGATTGCACCCTTGGTTCCAGATCCCACAGCTGGGGGAAATATCCTTCCCAATCTATCCTGCTGATCCCTTGAGAAATCTTCTCGCTTTCTGTAAGATTGTCTCTCATTTTTCTAAAATCCATAGAATACAACCCCAGGCTCCAAAAGGCAGACAGTCTCTCATCCCTGGAATTAGTTTGGTGAATCTCTGCTGCTTTGCCTCTATGGCGAGTAGATCCTTCATTGGACAAGGAGACCTGCAATGCACAAAACAAAATGGTGTAGTCTCACCCAAAATCTCTACAATTGAAGCAAGACTTTTAAATTCTATATTCAAATCCTCTTTTGATAAAAAAGACAACACGCAGTTTGCCTTCCAAATTGCTTACTACACCTGCATGCTAGCTTTAAAGTCCTCAAGTTGATTAATGATGTTCGTTCAATTATTTCAATTTGTTTTCTGTATTTGAATACAGCCACACCCAAAAGGCCCCATAATAGCAAAACACAGATTGTATTATGTCACATGCTTAGGATAAGAATAGAAAGTCAAATATTTTCCTAAAGCCATTATAGAATTAACCATAGTCATTGAGAGTAACTTAACTTGCCATGATGTATCATCAATAATAGCATTACCAAAATGCACCCTCTTAAAAGTGATTATGAAATAATTCATACAGTATTAGGATAACACCACCACCCAGACCTCCTCACCTCAGTAGGCATGGATAATGGCAAGAGAAATTGAAGTGTTTAAGATTTGAGATGCTTAAAATGTTTGCTAAAATGAAGTGGCAGATGTAATTGAAATGTAACACAAATAAGTGAAGCAGGAAAACTATGCTCATTTTGGGGAGCACAAATCAACAAAGGGTTTGATAATTGGGAAACTGATCAGGAAAGACCTGGAAAGAGGAATAGGGTACAAAGGGGAGCAGGAGGTAATGCAGTGCTGGGGTATGAGAGGGAGGTAGCAAGGATAGGCGACTGAGGTCATACCCACTATACTCCTGAATTGCTGGCTTTTCTGAAAATCATTGGCTGATTGATAGTCATACTAACCAATAAGCTACAAGTATTCCACTTCACAATTCCTGCACAACTCTTAAAGATATGTTTCATTCTGGATAGAGAACAAGCGGCATCATTTTTAAAAATAATTTTATTGAGAGATGACAAGACAAATATAGAGTGAGTTTAGAGAATTTTATAACTTGACAGTTTACTGGTGACTTGACCAAGGTGATGGAGATGTGATACTATCACTTCTTTAAAACTCAAATAATAGATTTTTTTTCCTTTTCTTTTCACAGTTTGCCATCAGTCTCTCACTTAAATCTTCATCTCAGTTTGCATTTGCCTTACCTTAGATTCTTTGAATTTGTGCATCACATGGACATGATCGACAATTCAACTCCCTACTTGTGTGGTGGATCCGGTCCAGTAATAAACATTAAATGCCTTACAAGATCTCATAATGATTTCAAAATATCTTTACTCTGGCAGAATGAAGAGGTTTACCCGAACAAAGTTACCTAAGAACAACAATGGTCGAGAGGGCTTCAAGGGAAGATTTGACTGCAGCTAGTGTTGTTGCTATGATCAGCCTCCCCAGCGAAGGTCCCCAGTTCAGTACAAATCTGGGTGGGATAGCCCTGAATGCTTCTGAATAAAGAGGGATTAACTCACTCTCCTTTATTTTTATAAAAATCTCTTCCCTTGTGGATACCATTTCCAATCTAAATGTACTTCTGTTTTAAAAGGAGCCAAATTAAACAGGCTTTCTTGAGTTAAAGAAAGAGTGAGTTTCTTAGCTCATAAACCGGAATCAAGTAAATCAGGTAATTGTTTAAAAGATGTATGAATTAGTTTCTAGGTTTCAGGAAAAACTAGATGGTGGAATGGTACAGCTGTTAAATCGGTCAGTACTGGTTACATTGATGTGGCTGATGAAACCATTAATTTGTCAGCCTTTTTGTATATTTCTAGAAGTGTAAATTACAAATACCCTTGTTGTATGGGACATTAACCACAGGAAATGGCTTTCTGCTGAGCAGGAGGGTCAGTCCCATGTTATCTCTTCCTTTTAAGCCTCTCAGTTTGAAAATTTCCCCAGCATTCTTCAGGCATGGTATTCCATGGTTCCCAGATGGTTTTGCTGACAGCCATGGAAGCTAATACCAGAAGTTAACTGTGAATGTACATTTTATAAACACATGTAATTGAAAGTTCAATATGTCTGTACTTAATCTGTGATTACGTTATGTTGTTAGGACCCAGTACAGTCTCCTGATTTGAGAACCAAAAGCTGGAAGCAGAAAATCTCCCAGTAAGAGCTGAAGTAACTACGCTAGCACCGTCTGTCTGCCTAAGCCTGAGAAGATAAGGTAAAGATATTGGGAGGCTCAGGAATAGACCACAGCCTTCTGGCAGAAATTGAAGAGTTTGGAGGCCATAGCCCACAAAATACAGGAGGAAACTATTGAAAACTGTCAAAAATGAGTGAGATGCATCTGTTATTTTAATATTACATGGTATACCTTTCAGCCTGATGCAGTTCCATCCATTTGGATGCAGATAGGAGAGTAAATTACAGTTATGCCAAAGTTTTCCAATTCTGAATTATACTTGGTGCCATTTTTCTTCAGATGGCAACAAGAATATCACACGTCATTTGTATTGAATCAGATCATTTATTGCGACGTGTTTTCAATATAAAATACATTGAAAATTGTGTACCATCACCATGCATAGGCGCCATTCATGTTAACCTAAAATAAAATTTTAAAATTTTTAAAAACTAGTTTAAAGAGGGTCTAATGTTTCCTTCCTGACTACCACAGTCCCACTGCCATGCTGCCGCAAGTAGAGTCCTACTCTGGGCATTACCAACCCTCGCCATGCTGCCGTCTGTAGGTGAGGTGATGTTACACCAGAATGATGTGAGTTAAAAAGTGTATTGAAAATGCCTGCACCCCCAGCACCATCCAGATAAAGACAACAAGCCTATTATATGGAACTAAGCAGTTGTACAGACCAAGTTATGACAAGGTAAAAATATCTTATAATTAATTTCCAAAACTTCTGACAATCAAATTTTTTTTCAATAAAACCTGATGGATCATTATACAGGTAGGTGCAGTGTCAAACTTGTTTTTATCACTAATGACTTGTCATTCAGTGACACTGAAATATTGAATAATCTCAGGCAGAGCATGTTTCTTGGGTAATTTTTGGTTCATGATCAGATATAGGAATATATTTAATAAGCTACAAAATGAAGTAATTGCTTTTAAAACTATTATCACCAAATTTCATCTGTATGGAGGAAATGCACATGGGTGAGATTGGTTTTCAGTGAATTATCAGCCTGTTTATAGAATCGCTGCAGTGCAGAAAGAGGCCACAAAGTCTGCACCAACCCTCTGAAGATCATCCTACCCAGACATAGCCCCTACACATCCCTATAAACCTCACATTTACCATGGCTAATCTACCTAACCTGCACATCCCTGGACACTATGGGGGTATTTAACATGGCCAATCCACCAAACCTGCACATCTTTGGACTGGGGGATTGAATGGGAGCACCCAATGGAAACCCACACAGATATGGGGAGAATATGCCAACTCTACATAGACAGTTGCCCAAGGCTAGAATCGAGCCTGGGTCCCTGGTGCTGTGAAGCAGCGGTGCTAACCACTGTGCCACCCCTTGGTCCTTTTGTGCATAAGCCCCTATTTGTCCCTTACAACTCTTTCAATCCATGCAATGGTCTATTGGCAAAACAGATCACTTTTTTGCTTTGCTTGAATAGTATTTCTACTGGACTATCAAAGAAACCTTCAACCCACTTGACACTCCATCTTCTTGACTGGTATGACACTCACCACCTTCCTGATGAAGGGCTTTTGCCTGAAACATCGATTTTCCTGCTCCTCTGAGGACCTTCTGTGCTTTTCCAGCACCACTCTCATCTAGACTCTAACCTCCATGATCTGCAGTCTTCACTTTTGCCTATCAGTCTTCTTTACCTGAACACAAATGGCAGCAATGCTGCCTGTCACTTTAAAGCTTACAGGAGTGTTGTTACTTCCCAAAACTAGAAGGGTGGATTCCAACTTGATTGCGCACAAATGTTAAAGTAGTTGCCCTGGAAATTATGATAACGTTGCTCATTGCCCAAGACAAACTAAAAGGTCATACTCCATCTGGTTGGCTTGTATTTGAATCAATATTCATATGTCAGTGTAGTTGAAAGATATCAATTTAATTCACCTCACATCCTGCCAATTTATTTGCTAATAAAATCTGCTCAAATTGATTTCATCTCTTAAACGGATTTCAAATTCTGGTAGTGCATACTTCTGATCAACAGAATAACACTGTCATGAAGGTGGGACTAATTAATCTCTGAATTAATTTGTGAGTATCAGATTTCCTGTGAATTTTCAATTACAGTGTGATTTATGTTGAAAAGAATGAAAATGATGTGAGTAAAGTTCAAAATGAATTCTCAGTTGAGGAGAAATAAAAGGATGTGTTTAAAGTATCATTGGGACAGATACACTGGATATGGAGAAACTGGAAAATTGGAATGGAGTCCATGCAGGAAGCAGTGCAGTCAAAGTAAATGGCAGAGTTGGTGGGTTTGTAATGAAAGTGGTGGACAGCCTTTCCCCAGAAATGGAAACAGTGAATTCAAGGAAGTGTTATGAAGGTGTAGAGGTGTACTGTACCTTTAAGAGAGTTGAAAAGCTAGCAAGGACTTAGAGAAGCACAGAGAGTCTGGAACAAGGTAACAATGTAATGTTTAGTCAAAGCAACAGGCTAAGAGTTGTGTTGCCTGGATACAAAAACAAATGCAAATTCGGCCAGATTAAATTATGCCCCAAGACCAAACTCCAATCAAGTTTGAATTTAGTATTTTGACAAAAGTAAAACCAATGAAACTAATCCGATGTTTTGGGGCAAAAATATCAGACATTTAGAAGAGTTAACCACAGTTGTAAGGAGCTGTTCTCTTAAAGGTAATTTTATCGATCAAAGACCTGGGAAGCAGAATCCCTAAGAAGAAAAGAAAACAGAGGAAAACCTACAGAGGACATTCAGCAAAGCTGACTGGTTTTGAAATGTGATTATATTTTTTGTAAATTGTAAGTGGGTTTTTTTTAAACCAGATCAGCATTGTGGAGATGAAGGTAAAAAATAGGTTTAAAGAAAGGAGTTGTAAATAGTTGTTAGTTAATTTTTTTTTAAAGTCTAACAGAGAATAAAGTTCAAAGTTTGTGAGAAGATTTGTAGCTCGGGTGCTCGTTGTTGTGGTTCTGTTCGCCGAGCTGGGAATTTGTGTTGCAGATGTTTCGTCCCCTGTCTGGGTGACATCCTCAGTGCTTGGGAGCCTGCTGTGAAGCGCTTCTGTGATGTTTCCTCCGGCATTTATAGTGATTTGTATCTGCCGCTTCCGGTTGTCAGTTCCAGCTGTCCGCTGCAGTGGCCGGTATATTGTGTCCAGGTCGATGTGCTTATTGATTGAATCTGTGGATGAGTGCCATGCCTCTATGAACTCCCTGCTGTTCTCTGTTTGGCTTGTCCTATAATAGCAGTGTTGTCCCAGTCAAACTCATGTTGCTTTTCATCTGCGTGTGTGGCTACTAAGGATAGCTGGTCGTGTCGTTTCGTGGCTAGTTGGTGTTCATGGATGCGGATCGTTAGCTGTCTTCCTGTTTGTCCTATGTAGTGTTTTGTGCAGTCCTTGCATGGGATTTTGTACACTACGTTGGTTTTGCTCATGCTGGGTATTGGGTCCTTTGTCTTGGTGAGTTGTTGTCTGAGAGTGGCTGTTGGTTTGTGTGCTGTTACGTGTCCTAGTGGTCGTAGTAGTCTGGCTGTCAGTTCAGAAATGTTCTCGATGTATGGTAACATGGCTAGTCCTTTGGGTTGTGGCATGTCCTCATTCCGTTGTCTTTCCCTTAGGCATCTGTTGATGAAATTGCAGGGGTATCCGTTTTTGGCGAATACATTGTAGAGGTGTAGGTGACATCCTCAGCCAAAGAATGTGCTTCATAGGAGGCTCCCAAGCACTGAGGATGTCACCTAGACAGGGGACAAAACGTCTGCAGCACAAATTCCTAGCTCGGCGAACAGAACTACAACAACAGAGAATAAAGTTGTTAATTTTTATTTTTAAGTAGTGACTTTCAGGGTAGTTCTTTGCCTCGTGAATTTTAATAGATTACAGCACGGAGTGCATCTTTTCTGTGTTGCTGGTTTAAATTAGCAGAGGTGTTTACCCTGTGCCGTAACAGAAGGGAAGAGTCAGAAATGGACCAGGTGAAACTGAGTAAAGGGCAGAAAGTGAAACCAAACTAATTCTTATTTCCAATTTCAGATGTGAGCAGGAAGCAGGTCCAATGATGTCATCAATGCATTGGAGAAATTTGTGGGCGAGAGGTTGTGAATGTCCCAAAGAATGTCCCACGTTCCCCATGCAAAAGACACACATAACTGGAACTCATGCCTCACCACCTGCTCCATTCATCCCTCCCCCTCTGTCAATAGCATAAAATGCATCATTCTCCAGCTCTTTCAGTTCTGAAGAGTCATCTACCAGAGTTGAAATGTTAACATTTTCCCTCTTGTTACAGCTGCTGTCAGAACTGCTGAGTTTTTCCTAGTATTTTCTCTTTTCATTACAGATTAATTTAGCTTGCTCCAATTATCCGATTATAAATTGTTCCTTCATAATTATTGCAACAAATTTCTAAATATTCAATGATCAACATTATATCGAATTCAGAACAGCTCATTTTAGAAATTGAGTAACTCATAATTCAATGCAAGAGAGGGATAGTTTTAGATAATTTAAAACATATCAGCAGGCAAAATCAGAAAAAAAAACTTGCTTTTAAAGGCAGGAACTCCAACAATTAATCATCAGTACATTGAACCTCACTTTATTTTTAGATTCTTTAAGGAATATGCTGTGAGCATTTTATTCACACATCAAAATCAAATATTGCTGCAGGTATGGAAATGGAAAGGAGAGATCGAATTCCCATCATTAAGGATAGAAAAAGAGATATGGTGCGGCAATTCCATTTTCATATAGAAGAATTGTTTATTGCTGCGCATCTGTAAATGGAATAGCACCACTGGAGTTGGCTGCAAAGGATTACAAATGAATACATAGTCAGGCAGTGAGGAGTTGTGAATAGAAGACCATCACAGGCTGTTACAATACAATTGAGTTATTTCTAGAATTATTTGAGGCATATGTCAACTTCTGGACTGATCAGTAGCTCCACTGATCCTTAAACATTCATTCCTATTGAAATCTGTAGTATGTACTGTAAAAGGAAGAGCATTTCCTCCACATAACTGGAATGAATGACTTTACTGCTGAACATGTCAATTAAAAAGTACAGTGCTCAGGTTATTCACTTCATGGTGCAATGATAAAAGAGGTAGCAGTCTCATGCATACAAACCTATGAGGATCTCAAATTCAGAATAATGCTTATTCCTTCTTGAATACTGATATTCACTGAACATTTTCAAGTCAAGTCAGGGAAACAGCATGCATTGAGGAAATATTCAAAAGGATTCTGAAGGGGTGCAGACCAGATCTTGTGGAAATAGTCCATAACACTACAAGAAAATAAGATAGGAGGTTTTCAAGGAACATACTGGAGAACTGCCTCAGAATGCCAAAGTAGATGTAAAGTGATATTATTCAAGTATTTGTGAAAAGACAATAGCTCATTATTACGATTTAAGAATAAAATAAATGAATGGCTAACCATTGTCCAAGTAATATTGCTAGATTTATAAATACTGGGGACATTATCACAACAAAAATAGATTGTACAGAATAAATGCCTGAACTGTAATAAGTTAGAATAATGGGTTGAATTGTAATCTGCAGGAATGTGGGGTTTGGGACATGGTGGGGATTAATCTTTTTTAAAGAAAGAATTGGCAGTGCATCAGGTAGTTGGTTCCAATCCACTGACTTTGCATTTCATTTGAGGACACCGGCCTGCATGCAGACAAATCACTCAGGAGAAGCAGATCCTTATCATCTATTGTCAAATATGAATAAGTAAATCACAGCAATATTTCAGACACCTTTGAGTTTAATGTCAGGTCTATGGGTTTTCCTGAAATTCTCTAGTGAAAGCAAGGTGATTGTGTAAGAGAAAAAGAGGAAGCCGAATCAATCTCAAGCAAACATTATGGCAGCGTAGTGGCTCAGAGGCCTCACAGTGCCAGGAACCTACATTCAATTCCACCCTTGGGCAACTGTCTGTTGGGGTTTGCACATTCTCCCCATGTCTATGTGGGCTTCTTACGGGTGCCCACAGTCCAAAGATGTTCAGGTTAGGTGAATTGGCCACGTTGAATTATCCATCATGTCCAGGGATATGTAGGCTAGGTGGATTAGCGATAGGGATTGCAGGGTGATAGGGTGTGTCTGAGTGGGAATGCTCTTCATAGGGTCAGTGTGAACTTGATGGGCCAAATGGCCTGCTTCCACACTAGGAGATCTGTGATTCTGTGAAATATGTTGATGAACATTCAGCACTAAAATTTTCTGATGTGCCAAGGTTTACTCACATACTACATTTTGAAAGCTTCTTTGACAGTTTGATTTGTGTTCCACAGTTGGAATCAGACCATTGTATCAGCATGGGTAGTGTTTAGGCTCAGGAATTGAGTTCTGAAGGCTCAAAATGTTAACTGTTTCCCTCTCTGTTGATATTCCCAGACCTGCTGACTAAGCCCTTTCCTTTTTTTTATTTCAGGTTTCCAGCATCTGCAGCACTCTTATTTTTACTCATCACTAACTTGCCTCCTGGCATTCATCAGAACCCTCAAATTAAAGTCTAGCAGCAGTCAATTAGTGTCCAGAACCACCAAAGTATGTGATTGAATTGACCACCCACATGTGGATCCAGAGGTATCCTTCAGTATGTACAGGCCAGAATGGGGTGGGATTGTTGTACTTTGCATAACATTGCTCAAAATCACACTTTAATCCCATAGGAGGAAAAGAGCTCAGATCCCCCTTGGGCAATTTAGAAGGGAAAGATATGGAAGTGGAAGAGAAGAGTAATAAAGACATATGTTCCACCAGCTGCTGACTTTGCCTGGGATCTCAAGGTTACTCTTAAGGTTTATTTAGGCTGCACCAATAGACTCATTGTACCATTACATAAAATGTTCACTGTTTTTGCTCCCATCACCCCCACACTACACCTGAGCACTAACTCTCAGATGTTGCAGACACAAAGCAGTCCTGCAACCCACCAAGCACACAACAGTGTGATTTGAATAAGGTTTCCTGGCACACATTGGCTACTCAGCTGACAAAGGCACGAGAGGTAATTATTAGAAAAGGCTGGGTTTAAAAAGGCTGCAGTTCACCATTAAATCTGAGCTGCTGTTTTATAGATATAGGAGATAGTTAAAAGAAGACATGCAAAGAAAACAGCTCAATTTTTATGAAACAGCTGCGGAGGTGCTATGGGATAAATTCTTTGAAAGCTGAACTTAATGCACCAAACCGTAGAAGAGGAAGTGAATGAAAGATAAGTACACGTCCAAATAACAGCAGAACTTGGAAACAAGTCAGCACAAAGTTGTAACTGCAGTAAGTACTGGTTAGGTTTAGCTTCCTTTCAAAATATTGTCTTACACTGCACCTTGGTAGCACATCCCTTAAGCCCGTTCCTACATGACAGAAAGCACTCTGTCAATCACTCATGTATGGGCTGGCCCAGCGTTCACTAGTATCTCTGGTGGTCAATTCAATAAGGCAGACAGTAAATATCACACAGACAGCTATCACAAACATGGGAGGGAGAGAATGAGAGGGGAAGATTTAACACCCTAGAATAGGTAGAAAATGGGCTGGGGTCATTCATTTTTGATTTACAACTGCCACTTGGCTCCAGCGTACCCACTTTGTAGTTTAAAGGGTTATTTGTTCACCTGTGAGTAACTTACCACAGTCAAAGGGTGATGCAGGAGGGTTGTGTAATTATCACCATTTTGAGATGTTAGTGACTTTTTTGAAATTGTGTTTCACTGACCATTAAAGGTAATTTATCCAATTGCTGAAGGAAGGCAAGTGTAATGGGATGGAACAAGGCAGTGCTTTTGTGACATTGCTTGTAGACCAGGAGGAGCTAGAGTAATTCATTCTAGACCCTCATACTACCCTACAAATCATCCAATAACATTTCCTCCTCAGTTGACCAAATTAACCCCCATCATACACAATGATCTCAGCACTATCTCTGACCTTCTCCATGTTTAAATCCTCACAATGTTCATGCCATTCCTATAACCACCTAATCTCCTTAACATCCAATTACCAATACCTGACATCCACATTGTCCAACCACCACCACATGTCAGAACTTCCTGCAGTTCAACTCTGCCAATGTTTAACACAGACCAACATTCCACTCACCTCCTGATCACCAAAATCTAATGCTGCTCCCCACCCCCAATATCCAGCTGATTTCACAATCTCAAATGCCAGACTGACCTCCCCAATCCCAAATTGTTTTTGCTGCACCCTTTGGCTACCTGCTTGCCTGGGAGCCAATCAGCTCAATCTTTCAAAGTGCCTCGGTACAGCTAGGATCTCAATTCAAAAAATATCAACCACATGCGGCTGACACACTCACTACCATTTCTGGAAAACCTTTTCTTGCAAGTTATCTTGTGACTGAACCTTACAACCCCTTTCCTTTCATTCACGTGGTTATTATTGAACTAAAGTGCCCACAAACTGCACTGACACATCCACATATACTGGCCGAACTGTACCACAAAAACTTTTGTTTTCACAGCATGTGCTCTGCTTGAAACTTGCTGGGAGACAAGAGCTCATAAAAATCAGACAGGAGGGTACATAATTGTCATCCCAAACTCTCCCAATTTCACAAAAGGAAACCGCCGGAAAAGCTGTGAAAAGAGTAAATCTTAATTAGGGCTGGAGTTGGGGAATAGTGTCGGGCACTATACCCATACCTATCAGGAGGGCAATCATCAGCCAGAAAAGCCCAAAGAGATAGGTTTTGCACGTTCATTTTATTCTTCTAGGATCAAGACGTTCCTCTCTTCCCTCAGACCTCTCTAATCTGCTTCACCCTCAGCACCAATAATTATCTAACTATCAGGACAGGACTACAGTGCACATGGATAACAGTGAGTTGAGGGGTGCGTAGGTTAAGTTACTATATTTTACGTTAGGATTAAATCTCGGCATAACATCGTGGGCCAAAGGGCCTGTTGTGTGCTGTACTTTTCTATGTTCTATGTATTACAGGCCGTCCTCTGGGTGCAGACATGTTTCTCTGACATGCCAATCCTTGCGTCTGGTCCTTACCTTTAATAGCCAGACCATTGCCTCAGTCCTGGCCGTTTGCAACCCACAGAATGGTCATCAGTTTTATTAGCAACCATTGCTGCCAATCTGCAATTTTAACCCTACCCACCCAAAGAAAATCCAGTTAGACTGGCAGTAAAAATATGT
>NC_057719.1:42158099-42162676 GCF_004010195.1 Chiloscyllium plagiosum
TGTTTCAATGGCACTATCTTCACTGCATCAACATCCTGAAAGGTTACTATTGAATAGAAACTGATCTGGACTAGTCTCATAAATCCTGTAGGCACAAGAACAGGAAAGAACTTTACAGTCCCCAAGATTTATTCACCATCTACAAGGCACAAGTCAGCAGTATATTGGAATGCTGTTGTATTGGGTTGGAACCCTGAAATAGTATGCTGTTTTAGCTCTTTGATTCAAAACTTGTTTTTAAAAAGAGGATTGGTGTAAATTCATTGACTGGCTGACAAAAGTTCAGTGTGGGATGAACGAGATGTAACTGTTAAAAGTGTCAAAGAAACTTCAAACAGACTGGATTTTGATTTCTTGTTGCTAAAAGAATACAAGGGGCTGATGATTCCCCACTCAAGACCAAGATATTCCATGTAGATTTTGTCCCAAACTGCAGGAACGTTTTGTGTTTGTCCCTTTGAAAAACACATACAGACATGGCTTAAAAAGCCACTTTGAACTGTGCTGGAGTGGGTTCATGGAATGAACTTGGGTTCAAATATTCTGTGAAGGTCACGGTTGAAGAACTACGCCTCGTCACTCCTGTGTTGCAGGTAAAGATTTCTCCTGACACTGAATGCTGGAATTCAATCAACTGGCAGCCAGATGAAAGGGAACCAGGACAACAAAAGGACTCTGTATCACCCTGAATGTTTGAATTCAATCACAGTTGAAAGACACACAGGGTTTAGTGTGCTTCCCTCTCACTTCACCTGATGAATGGGCTATGCTCTGAAAGCTTGTGATTTCAAATAAAACTGTTGGATGATTACCTGGTGTTGTCTGATTTCTGACTTTGAAAGAAATAGAGAATTTTGACCAGTCCTCAAAATTAAAACGTTTGAAAGCTTCTGTTCAAATACAGATGTCAATGCTACCAGTAACCTCCACTGCAATGGCCGCAATGTTCAATCATCCTTTCTTTTGAATAATCCTTATATGTTTTCACTTTCCTTTGGACTCTCATCTTATTTCTATTCTGTCTGTGGTGTATTGTGTTACTAATTGTTCTCAAGTTTAGTAATACACATACTCTTTTGTTAAGTCAAGAAAGCCTGGTTAAATTGGCTTCTTTTATTTTTATTTGGGTTGGAAAATCCACAAGGATTCACTTTTAAGTTAACCTTGTGTGACTAATAGAGGTGGATAAAAAAGTTCATCCCTCTTCATCTGAGAGCTTGAGGATTTATGGTACCCAGTCTGGAACTGTAACAAATTGGGGACCTTTGCTCGAGGTAAGGACATTACAATACTTTTGACTTGCATTGATGAATTTAGCTTCAATAAAACTCAACATGCTTGACACCATTCAGCACAAGATAGCCGACTTAACTGGCACCTTATCCACCACCTTCAACATTCACTCTCTTCACCACAGTAGCAGCAGTATGTACCATCTACAAGATGTATTGTGGTAACTCACCAAGGCTTCATTGACAGTACTTTTCAAACCCATGCCATTGCCACCTTGAAGGACAAGCACAGTGAATGCAGAGAATCCCACCATCTACACGTTCCCCTCCAAGTCACCACCCATCCTGACTTGAATCTACATCCCTGTTCCTTCACTGTTGCTGAATCAAAATCCTCAAACTCCCCTTGTGACAGACCTATGGGTATGTCTACATTAGATAGATAGCAGCAGTTCAGGATGTTAATTCACCAGAACCTGCTCAAGGGCACTTAGGGATGAGTAATAAATGCCAGTCTAACCAATGATGCCCAGGTGGTGCAAAATAATTAAACAAACAGCTATAGAGCTAAGTTAAACAGTGCTTGTATTGTGCAATTCTTTTTGATATACAATAACATTTGTTTTTGTTTAAAAAAGTGAAATCTTCTGTCAGTTTTTTGCTAGCTGTTTGAATTTCTTATTTAAATGTTAGCTGTCCCTAATTGGATTGTAATAGGCACTCTCTCATTGTAAAGGTACATATCACAAACCTACCTGAAGCTGCTTTTGAGAGTTTTTGCCAACTCAGCTTTTTCATCCGCAAAGATGGTCTTGGAATATCTGTCTTATCTAAACAGGTAGGAAGAGATCCAGGTGGTGCTGGGGGAGGAGGAGGTGGAGGGGGAGGTGGAGGAGCAAGAGTTGGTGCAAGTGAGGTAGTGGTAGAATAAGTACACTTTAGACTTTCTTCTGTTGAAGCTTCAGGTTCAGGCCAATCATGATTTTCAGGTTTACTAGCAATCAACTCTCCTTTCATTGTCTGATTGTTTCTCTCCAGTTTAACTGATACGAGTCTTTTCATGAATGCATTGACATCAGTTTCTGGACCTGTGCATAGTAAAACATTTGATGTATTAATGCTTCAACATCTTTTTTAAATTGTAAAGCTACTTGGAATTATAAACGGAAGAAGAAATAAATTTTCAACCTCAATTTCATAGATTCAACTTAAAGGTATCACATTTACAACGAATCTCAAAATGTAAGCTGTGAACTAGTAAAATTGAACGATGAACAAGGAGTGACTTTTTTTCATCAGACGACCAGAAGCAATTATTTGCATTAATCACAATTTGAACTACCTTTATAATGTAGCCATTTTATCAGACAATATTTCCTTACTGTCATGAGCAATTAGGATGGCTCTATTCACCAGGATTTCTAGGACTTCCCAGAGCAGGGCACCGCTACTGTCAGATGGTTCCAGCTGCAGGAGGCCCTGGAGAATTGACAGAAGCTGAATAGAAGCTGGTGAGGCGTGCACCTAGAATTGAAAACAAAGGTGAAAATGAATCTACTGGATGTAAATGTACATAAAACATTGAGGAAATATGGAAATTGTAAAAGATTCATTTTCCTTTTCAGTTCAAATTATTTTTCTCCCTCTTTAGTTGTTCTACCTTCTTACCCATGATGCAATTTAATCATCCACAAAGCAGCAAACTATTTGAGAAAGGAAAGCTGTTCGACAAAGAGGTTACTCGGGCTTTACTAAAAGCTGATTTGGAGCTACTGCAAAAATAAATTATATTACAGTTTATTGTGTAAATACGAATGAAGTTAAAGAGAGAAATTGGGATTAATTGATTATGCCCGTGCATCCAATTACAATAAAGTTAGATTTGCTAAAATCTGTCATAAATAATTGTCATAATCAAAAAGGTGAATTGAAGTTAATGTCAATAATTAACAACATCAGAATTCTCGAAGTCAAAAAAGGGATAATCTGAAAAGACTGTTATTAAGAGTTCCTGAGCATAAGACCATAAGGTACTGCAACAGAATTAGGTCTTTCAGCTGATCAGGTCTGTTCTGTCTTTCAGTCATGGCTGATATGTTCCACAACCCCATTCTCCTGATTTCTCCCATCAACCCTTAATCCGTTTAAACCCCTTACTAATCAAAAGCCTGACTATCTTTGTCTTAAATGCCCTCAATGACTTGGCCTCCACAGCCTTTTGAAGCAATGAATTCCCCAGATTCTTTATATTCTGGCTGAAGAAATTCCTCCTCATCTCAGTTTGAAAGTGTCAGCCTATTTCTCTGAGGCTGTGCTATTGAGTCCTAGTCTCTCCTACTTGTGGAAACATCTTCTCCATGTCCACTCTATTCAGGCCTATCAGTATTTTGTTAGTTTCAATGTGATTCCTCCTTTATCCTTCTAAACTCAGTTGAGTACAGACTGAGAGTCCTTAACCATAGAACATAGAACATAGAACATTACAGCGCAGTACAGGCCCTTTGGCCCTCGATGTTGCGCCGCCCTGACATACTAATCTGAAGCCTATCCCACCAACACAATTCCATGTACATCCATATGCCTGTCCAATGATGACTTAAATGCACTTAAACTTGGCGAATCTACTACCGATGCAGGCAAAGCATTCCATACCCTTACTACTCTCTGAGTAAAGAAACTACCTCTGACATCTGTCTTATACCTATCTCCCCTCACTTTAAAGTTGTGTCCCCTCGTGTTTGCCGTCCCCATACTTGGAAAAAGGCTCTCCCTCTCCACCCTATCTAACCCTCTGATTATTTTGTATGTCTCTATTAAGACACCTCCCAACTTTCTTCTCTCTAACGAGAACAGCCTCAAGGTCCTCAGCCTTTCCTCGTAAGACATTCTTTCCATATTATTTTGTATGTCTCTATTAAGACACCTCCCAACTTTCTTCTCTCTAACGAGAACAGCCTCAAGGTCCTCAGCCTTTCCTCGTAAGACATTCTTTCCATACCAGGCAACATCCTAGTAAATCTCCTCTGCACCCTCCCCAAAGCTTCCACATCCTTTTTATAATGCGGTGATCAGAACTGTACACAATACTCCAAGTGTAGTCGTACCAGAGCTTTGTACAGCTGCAGCATAACCTCCTGGTTCCGGAACTCAATCCCTCTATTAATAAAGGCCAAAACACTGTATGCCTTCTTAACAACCCTGTCAACCTGAGTGGCAAATTTCAAGGATCTGTGTACATGGACACCGAGATCTCTCTGCTCATCTGCACTCCCAAGAATCCTACCATTAGCCCAGTACTTTGCATTCCGGTTACTCCGACCAAAGTGAATCACCTCACACTTGTCC
>NC_057719.1:42163916-42188891 GCF_004010195.1 Chiloscyllium plagiosum
TCTCATGTCCCCTCCTGGCTCTTCTGAGCTCTCTTTTTAGGCCTTTCCTGACTTCCTTGTACCCTCAAGCGCCCTGAGTTTTCACATTTTGTCCTAACATAAGACTTCTTGTTCTTCTTGACCAGGGATTCCACTTCCTTAGTAAACCACGGCTCACCCGTTCTATATCTTCCTCTCTGCCTGACAGGTACATACTTATCTAGGACACACAGGAGCTTTTCCTTGAATAAGCTCCACATTTTTAATGTGCTCATCCCCTGCAGTTTCCTTCCCCTTTCTACGCTTCCTAAATCTTTCCTAATTGCATTGTAATTTCCCTTCCCCCAGCTGTAACTCTTGCTCGGTGGAGTACACCTATCCCTTTCCATCACTAAAGTAAACCTGACAGAATTGTGATTGCTGTCTCCAAAGTGCTCACCTACTTCCAAATCTAACACCTGGCCAGGCTCGTTACCCAGTCCTAAATCTAAAGTGGCTTCTCCCCTTGTAGGCCTGCCTACATAGTGTGTCAGGAAGCCCTCCTGCACACACTGGACAAAAACTGACCCATCTATAGTACTTGTACTGTAGTGTTCCCAGTCAACATTTGGATAGTTGAAGTCCCCCATGACAACTACCCTGCCTCTCTCACTCCTCATATGACAAGCTTTTCATTCCTAGGATCATGCTTGTGAACCTCCTCGGAACCTCCTTTAATGCCAGCACATCCTTCCTTAGATAGAGAGCCCAAAACTGCTTACAATATTCCAAATGTGGTCAGAGCCTTATACAGCCTCAGCAGTCCACCTCCCCTCTTGTATTTTAGACCTCTTGAAATGAATGCTAACATTGCATTTGCCTTCCTAACTACCAACTGAACCTATATGTTAACCTTAAGAGAATCCTGAACTCCGACTCCTAAACCCCTTTGTGCTTCAGATTTATGAATCCTTTCTCCATTTATTAATTTAAGAACTAGTACACAACGTTCCATTAATAATATATGGCATAAATGATTATTCTTACAGTTATATGTAGTATATAGTTTCTGGGCAATATAATAGATTATGATCTTACTTTACTAAACAATGCTGCAAAAACATCTTGATGGCAGTTCATATCATGGATTTTTGTTAAATCTTCGTCATCTTCTGCCCGGGCTTCCTCAAATTTGGAACACTGGATTAGTAGATCTGCATCATCTATTTTTCTGAAAACAATAATACTAACAATATAGAACATTTTATCTTGCAGTGGGTGAATTTGTGTCGGTGTTTTCTGCTGGAAACTGAGTATTTGCTGGAGAAAAGTTTCTGACAGTAAAATTTAATTGTCAGTGAGACCTCTGAGGCAAAATTCCCAAATCTTAACACTCTCATGGGAAAGGCTCCCACCCTTCATGTCTAGATTTTAAAAAGTGAAATATAATTTTTCCTTTCCTTTTCACATGAAGATGCAGACTCAAGTTCAGAGCAATAGAATTCAGTCTATTATTTTCAGATGCAAATGTCTCAACCATAAACAGAAATTCTATCATTTTATGATCACATTTAACTTGAGAATTCTTGACTATGATGCCTTTATTAACCCTGTCTCATTACACATTAGCAAGAATAAAATGGTTCCAGAACATATTGTTATAAGGAATTGTCCCAACTATAAAACTCATCCTTCAAGCAACCTTGTCTAATTTAATTTGTCCAATATTTATGGAGATTAAAATCTTCCATCCTTTTTGCATTATGCCTCCTACAATCTCCCTTTATTCAGGCTACTTGGATCTAGGAATACCACAGCGATACTTGATCATGACTTCATCTAACATGGCTATCTTCAACGGACATGAGCTATGGCTGACCATTCTCTGTTTAAAATATAGGACTGAATTTTCTCATTTCTGGCAGCATATTTTTCTCAACTGACCCCTGGTCCATCATGGCCCATTCTGTGTTTCATCCCATTTGTTATACAACCGTCCTCTTCAGTACTCATCTCCTGGAATCATGTGGCATAAGAGGTGGAAGTGCTCATCAATGCTGGGACTTTGTTACTGTTAGACTGAATTTAAGCTTCAAGGATTAAGTGGAGACATCTGCCCCTCTGGACGCAGGTGGAGGCGGCCACAGGAGCAGGTGAGTGCTGAGGTGGCTGTTTTGAAGGCAAACCTTAGTTCTCCTACACGTTGGCCTAATTTTATAAAATGTTGCTTGGCCCTCTGATCCTTGTTCACCCCTTATACCACCTATGCCACTTCAAACTCCTAGACTACCTCCATAGCTCCTCAATCAGTGACCACTATGGGTCGATATCAGTCGCCATGTTGGGATGAAAAGAACAATAAACATCTCGCGGACCAATAGAGACTTCATTCATTTATGTTACTGATGGAAAAATCCCTTTTATTCATAAATCCAATCAAAGATTTCATATTCCTTAAAGTGGTCAATCTGTTATAAAACAAACATCTATTCAATAATCACCTCAAATAAGCCAATTCTTTTATACCCTCTTAAGATTGTCAATCAAATTGTACTCACACTCCACTGGGATGGGAGGTTTTCAAGCTTTGCAAACTCAACCACGCATTTATAATAGGTTTATCTTTAGAAACAGCCTTTGGGGGATGTTATACTGATAAAAGGGATAGCCATGGGGACATCCATGGGCCCCAGCTATATCTGCCTCTTTGTCGGATACATGGAACAGTCCATCTTCTGCAGTTATATTGGCACCATTTCCCACCTTTTCCTCCACTACATTGATGACTGTATTGACGCCACCTTGTGCTCCCATGAGGAGGTTGAACAGTTCATCAACTTCACTAACACCTTCCACCCTGACCTTAAATTCACCTGGACCATCTCGGACACCTCCCTCCCCTTCCTGGACCTCTCCGTCTCCATCTCTGGTGATCGACTCAACACAGACTTCTATTTCAAAACCACAGATTCCAACATCTACCTGGTCTACACCTCCTCCCACTGCTCCCCCCCCCCCCCCCCCCAGTAAAGATGTGATCCCTTACTCCTAATTCCTCCGCCGTATTTGCTCCCTGGAGGAGCAATTCCACTCCAGGACATCCAAGCTGACCTCCTACTTCAATGACCACAATTTCCCCTCCCATGTGATTAACAATGCCCTCCAGCACATCTCCTCCACTTCCTGCACCTCTGCCCTTGAATCCCACCTCTCCAACAGCAACAACCCCCTGGTCCTCACCTTCCACCATACTAATCTCCGGATACAGTGCTTTATCCTCTACCATTTCTGCACCTACAATCAGACCTCACCACTAAACATATATTTCCCTCCCCATCCCTATCTGCATTTTGCAGAGACTTTTCCCTCTGAGACTCCCTCGTAAGATCCACGCCCCCCCCACCATCAATCCCCTCCACACCCGCCACCTTCCCTTGCTGCCACAAGCAGTGTAAAACCTGCACCACACCTCCCCCCTCACTTCCGTCCAAGGCCCCAGTGGGTCTTTTCACATCCAAAGAGATTTGTCTGCACATCCAAACACCTCATCTACTGTATCTGTTGCTTTTGATACAGTCTCCTCGATGTCGGGGAGACAGGACGCCAACATGCTGAATGTTTCAGGGAACATCTCTGGGGCACACGCACCAAACAACCCCACCGCTCTGTGGACTACCACTTCAATTTCCCCCCCACACCACTCCGCCAAGGACATGCAAGTCCTGGGCCTCCTTTACCACCAATTCCAAGCCACCTGACAACTGGAAAAAGAATGCCTCATCTTCCGCTTTGAAACCCTTTCACCTCATAATGTCAACACTGACTTCACTAGTTTCCTAATCTCCCCTCACCTCACCTCATCCCAGATCTAACCGTCCAACTCGGCACCGCCCTTTTGACCTGTCCTACCTGTCCATCTTCCTTCCCACTCAACTCTCCTGCTCCTCAGATGCTGCATGACCCATTGTGTTTTTCCAGTGCCACAATTTTCGACACAAATGTTATACTGAAGTCAATTGAAACTGCAGGAACAGATGGAATTTGTTTTCTAGACTGCAACTGATAGCCTGTCAATTAATGTACGATAACAATATATTTTCACTCTAGCTGAAAATGGAGCCAAGCTCTTTTCAATTGTTAAAAAGCTGATGATGAAAATAACTTCAGATCATGATCTGCTCCCAAAGAACATGCACGATTCCACCATAAATTAGTGACTCCCACAATGAAAATTAAGACTCTTGGAGCAGCAAAAACAGAGTCTATTTGAACTCAGGACTGATTTCAATGGCCTGGTAAGTTTAACTTTCCCACTTGTTTGATTTATGCCTCAGACTTTCTCCTACTTACAAAAAAATGGGATCTATCAGAAATGGGGTTTGGAATTCCACATCTAAGATCACCCATGTCATTTCTAAAGGTCTCTGCAGTTGTCCTATCTGTGGAAATCTGATTCTTGTGTTCACTCTTTGCTACGAGGTATGTTTTGGATTTAATTTCATATTTATCAAACCCGAGTGCTGGAAGACCACTTAATGTTTGGAAATACCCATATGTTTTATTTCTTATGGAATCTGCAAGAATGGTTTTCTATTACTCCCTTGTGATGTTTTGCTATAAAGTAGAATTTGAAATGTCAGCAACTTTAGAAAACAGTTGTTTGAATGTAGTAACTAAAAGAATCTTCGATTTATGATGCAGTTTATGTGGATTTCAGCAAAGCATTTGACAAGGCTAATAAAGAAGATAAAAGAACATCAGGTTCTGGATAATTTGGAAGCTTGGATTCAAAACTGGCTAAGTGACAGTAGACAGGGGGTGGTGGTAGAAAGCTGTTTATGTGAATGGAGACTGGTGTCAGTGGTGTACCACAAGGATCAGTGCTGGGTCCCTTATTGTTGATTATGTATATATAAGTGATATACAAGAAAATGCGGAGGGATGATAAATAAGTTTGTGGATGACACAAAGATTGGCGGGATGGTTGACAGTGAGGAGGAAACTGTGAGATTACTGGAGGATATATCTTGATTGGTCAGATGGGCAGATAGTGGTAGATGGAATTTACCCTGATAAATGTGAGGTGATGCACTTTGGAAGACATAACAATACAAGGAAGTACTCAATGAATGGCAGGACACTATGAAGTTCAGAGGAAAAGGGGTTCTTGGGGTACTTCTCCACAGATTCCTAAAGATGGCAGTCAGGTTAGTAAGGTAGTTAAGAAGGCATTTGGGACACTTGCCTTTATGAATTATGTCATGGATAACAAGAGCAGGGAGGTTATGTTGGAGCTGTACAGGACTTTGGTTAGGCCACAGCTAGAGTACTGAGTGCATTCTGATCACCACACTGTAGAAAGGGTATAATTGCATTGGAAGGGGTGCAAAGAAGGTTCACCAGGAAGTTTCCTTTATTGGAGCAGTATAATAATGAAGAGAGGCTTTGTAGAGCAGCTTAGTGGGGACCTGAGTGAGGTGCATAAGATTATGAGGGACATGGACAAGATGGATAGAGAGCAGCTATTTCCCTTATTTGAAAGGTCAATTCCAATCAGGCATAATTTAAGGTTAATGCCAGGAGGTTTAGAGGTTTTGAGGAAATTGTTTTATCACAGAGAATTGGGAATCTGGAATACATGGCCTGGGAAGGCATTTAAGACAGGAAATCTCACAAACTTTAATAATAACTTGGATGAGCACTTGAAATGTTAGGCAATGGGCCAAGAGCAGGAAAATGGGACTAATGCAGATTTAGAATAGTTTTGTCAATGCTGGTTCAATGTACCAGAGGCCTCTTCTGTGCTGTATGATTCTATGATTTGATCATTTTGATGGTGAAGTGACATCTCATTTCTAAAAAGATGAAATTACATCTTTATCTTCACTGAAAAAGAACTACCTTTAATTAGAATTCAATTTTCAATGTTTTCCTGTCTGTGAATCTCAAGTTACAATTTATACACAAGTCAAAGTCTTTATTTCTAAGTAGATGCTTCCAGTAAATGTATATACCTTAAATACTGACTAAAACAATGTATTAGATTGCATTTTCCAAGCAGTAGCTTTTATTATTGTAGGAATAGTCCTTACCTCAGATTTGGCAGTGCTTCCAGCAAATGAAGACCTACAATAGAAAGAGATAATTCTTGTCAAATAGTTCAAAGCACAGTAATATCATTCATTTACCTTCTTTGTACGCAAGAACCAATTCATTTGGCCAAGTAATGTTTTTGAATCACTGACATGCTCTTTTCACAAAACAACATTATTTTTGTTTTTGGAACATTATAGTGATATTTATTTGATTTGATGCTGCTCAAAGAACACCTTGTCTGTTAATGTCACATACCTAATATTTAGATATACACATCCCATCATTTTTAACCATTCACGTTATTTTGTAATATGGACTACCATAGAGCCATCAAGCCATATAGAATGGAAACAGACCCTTGGGACCAACACATCTGTACTGACTAGACATCCCAATCTGACCTAATCCCATTTGCCAGTATTTGGTCCATATCCCTCTAAACCCTTCTGATTCATATACCCATCCAAGTACCTCTTAAATGTTGCAATTTGTAGCTGCCTCCACATCACTCTCTGGCATCTCAGTCCATACACGCACTACCCTCTGTGTGAAAAAGTTACCCCTCAGGTCTTTTTAAAATCTTTCCTCTGTCACCTTAAAATTATGTCTGCTAGTTCTGGACTCCCCAGCCTAGGAAAAGACCTTGGCTATTCACCCTATCAATGTCCCTCATGATTGTATAAATCTCTATAAAATCACCTTAGTCTCTGATGCTCCAGGGAAAAAAGCCCCAACATAAGCAGCCTCTCCCTATAGCTCAAACCTTCCATATCCAGCAACATTCCTGTAAATCTTTTCTGCACCCTCTCAAATTTAAAAATACTTGTCCTATAGAAGGGCAACTAGAATTGTACACAGTATTCCAAAAGTGGCTTCACCAATGTCCTGTAAAGCTGCAACATGACATCCCAACTCCTACACTCAATGTCATCACCAATGAAGGCAAACATGTCAAATGCCTTCTTCACCACCCTGTCTACCTATGACTCCACTTTCAAGGAACTAGGTACCTGCACCCCTAGGTGTCTTTGTTCGGTAACACCCCCCAGGTCCCTACTATTAACTGTATGAGTCCTGCCCTGGTTTGTCTTACCAAAATACAACACTTCACATTTATCTAAACTAAACTTCATCTGCCACTCCTTAACCCATTGGCCCATCTGATTCATAGAAATATCTCTTGTATTCGATATGTCAGGACAATTAGTTTCAAATTAGGAAGTTAAGATAATAAGGGAAGTGTAATGGGATAGATTTTTTTGTAGCTCAGTTACCGGCAAGGATCACTGATCTACACTGTTGTAATAACCTCAAGAGCCAAGTGGATATATTTGTAAAGGGACAATAGATTATGGAATAAGATGAAAGGAAAGATATAGAGGTTTGTTGGGTATAGTTGTTATTTTTTTATTTGAAAACCACTTACGTTCTTATTATTGGAAGTAAAAAGCCTAAGGTATGAACCCCAAATTCTTTTTTGCAGGTGAACAATATTTATTCTTACAATACCAGCACCATAAATGTGTAGGAGCTGGAACAAGTCACTCAGAGCCATTGAACTGAATCAAGCCTGGTCAGTTCATTGATACTTTTCACCAATTTCTTTATAGCCTCATCTAATAAAAAACATACTAATTTCAATTTTGACATGTCAGATTAGTTTTTTAATCTTTGTTGATTTAGATAAAGAAACAACTATCTTATATCTTTTAAACTGCCTGGTAGATTTAACAAATAAACATATTCTTTTGCCACTAGTAAGGGGAAAGTTCAGTTTAGAGATTTCTTTACCTTTAATTCCACTAACATAATTGACTTTAATTCTATATTGGTGACTGGGAAACATTAGATGGAATTTAATGCCCCCACTGATGGTGAATTTGATGGTTGGTGCGTGGGGATCCTGCTGCCTATCCCCTCTGCGCTGATTAAATCTGTGACAAGATGGCTCATACCTTCCCCTTATACCACCACAGAGATTCTTAACTGGACAATTTCTGAGTACTTAAGAGCCTCATCCTGCTACCACTGGTGTTAAGCCAGTGGCAGGTCAGGTACTTGCTATATATAAAGTCCAAAAATCAAACCCGGTTTACTAGCAGGCTTGAGGTGAGATCCCTCATTCAAAGGCACTCAAAGCTGGATGGAGGGATGTGGCATTGGGGAAATAGTTACTGAGAGCTGCCCCTGCCCTTGCTACCAACTCCCCTTCTCCCTCACCATGATCCCCATTCCATAACTCCCCCTCTTGTGATCTGTGGCCTGGATACAACGATGATGCTGGGGCTCAGGTGAGTGCATTACCACGAGCAGCCACATCTCCTTAATGGCACTGCAGAGCAATGAAGAGCGGTTGGTTCTGTTTGGCCATCAACTCTTAGTCTGTGGCAATTTGTCCTCCCACACTTTAGAAGTTGATTGCCATTTAATTCAATGAGCAATCTTGAAAGTGGATGACTGGATGATCTAGCCAGCTCTTTAACTGGTTAACAAGACTCCCATCGCTTGCATTAAATTGTGTCCATTATGGTCATTGCCTTAGTAGTCCTTTTGGATTGTATCAATAAATAGAGGAAGATGCCACAACAATCTATATCTAATACAAATATTATTTTTACCAAATAAAATAGACTATATAATATAGGTAATGTAAGATAAACAACACAAAATGTAGAGAAATATTACCAATGAATTCATTTCTGAGTCTTGCTCGTTTTTGCAAGTTTGCAGTTCCCAGAATAAGAGCGTTGATCACACTCAAGAGTGATACCAGATAAGGAACATTATCTGTTTGGAGTTCACTCATAATGGCATTTAATCCATATAGATATCTCTGTGCATTCTGTCAGAAAGAAACATACAATAATATATTTATTCTAATTGTGTATATTTATGTATTATATCAAACATAGAACAGGCCCTTCAGTCCACCATGTCTATGCTAACCATGATGCTATTCTAACTAATCCTATTTGCTTGCACATGGTACACATTCCTTTATTCTCTGCCTGTTCAGGTGTCTCTCTAA
This sequence comes from Chiloscyllium plagiosum, assembly GCF_004010195.1. Classification (NCBI taxonomy): domain Eukaryota; kingdom Metazoa; phylum Chordata; class Chondrichthyes; order Orectolobiformes; family Hemiscylliidae; genus Chiloscyllium; species Chiloscyllium plagiosum. The sequence goes on from NC_057719.1 coordinate 42,172,999, forward strand.
ATACTTCTTTAACTTAGCTATCATATCTGCTTCTACTACCTCCCTTGGCAGCATGTTCTAGGCACCTACTACTCTCTCTCCTTTAAACCTTCTTCCTTTCACGTTAAACATATGCCTCCTAGCATTTGCTATTTCCACCCTGGTAAAGAGACTGACTATCCACCTTATACATGCCTCCTCATAATCTTATATACTGCTATCAGATCACCCCTCAGACTCCAATGTTCTAATGAAAACAATCCAAGTTTGTACAAATTCTTGATATAGCTAATACCCTCCAGTCCAGTCAACATCCTGGTAAACCGTTCTGCACCCTCTCAAAATCCCCCACATCCTTCCTATAGTGCAGCAACTAGAACTGTACACAGCACTCCAAAGTAGCCTAACTAAATATTTATCCAGCTACAACATGACTTGACAACTTTTATACTCAATGCCCTGACCAATGAAGGCAAGCATGTTGATGCCTTCTCTACCACCATATCTATTTGCGTTGCCACATTCAGAAAGCTATGGACTTGGACTCCCAGATCCCTCTGTATATCAATGCTGTTCTCTTGCATTTGACCTCCCAAAATGCATCACCTCACACTTGTTTGGATTAAACTCCATCTGCCATTTCTCAGCCCAACAATGGATTGAAACAATATTTTACGCATTACAGTGCTAACATACTTATAAATTTATTGAATGTACGGAATACCATATAATTATGAATTTTTGAAGCAGTTTTGCTGGAAAATATATCAGTTATCAAAGGAAAATCATTTTGTACGTTAATCAAGATAATGACCTTTTTTGATATTATGCTGTAATTTAATGAGAACTAAAACATTTTTCATCAATGAATCAGCCATTAGAAACTGTAATATTGACACCATAGATCCATGCACCTAATTTACAATTTCTCTTTTGGAGAACAAAGAAAGAGCATCAAATGGGAGGATAAGAGATAGATGAAATTAGAGATATAGGCCAAGAAGTGGAAAAAATTCCAAGAAGATCTTTTAATGGATGGACATAAGTTGAAGTGATTGAATTATAGAGGAATGACCTGGGCAGCTGAAACAGTCAGCATTGATAATATGAGTAACAAGAGAAAAAACAGTGTTAGAAATGGAAGATATCAAGAGGGTGTATTTGAGTGAAAAGGACTAGAGAAAGCAAGAAAAATAGAATTGAGATAGAATATAATGGGTTCTGTGGGGTGATAACACTGACTGAAATGATCAATCGAAGACGGCAGGCATGTTTAGGGAAGTACGTGGACGTGGCCTGTAAGAGATTGTAATCTATAAGATTAGACCAGACTGGGTAAATCTCCAGAGAAGAGAAGTTCACTCAGCGTCTTGGAAACAATTTCTTGGTGTGGGATCATGGCCCAGGAGGAAGTAGGAGGTGTCAGAGTTGGTTTTCGACGTCTGTAAGGTTGCAGTCAGATTGTCAAAGACCATCAGTTCAGGTTTATTGACAATGTTAGAGTTAGATCTGAGAGAATGATGCCTTTCAGTTTCAGAGGGTAATAAGTTTAACTGAGTGAACAGAATGGAAAAATTGGCGAAGTCAAAGTTACGCCAGCAGCATCCACTATAGAGGGTTAAAAGTTTGGAGAAAAAGGTGTGTGTGGAACAAACATTCGGATGGCAAACTTCTGGCAGAAGGAGAGGGTGAAGAGTCACAGGCAATGGAAGGAAAACTCAATAATATATAAAACGCAGAGGACATTAATGAGTCATGATCATGGAAATGTCAGGAGAAAGCATGATTTTACAATGTAGCGAGGTAGGAGAGTTTAGTTTGAGTAGAGTGGCTATTACATATGCAGTAGAACGGTGCTGGAGTTGTTAAATTATAATGTTATTGAGATAATAAAAATGAAGCAAAATAAAGCTGCGTGTGGCAGTAATTTACAACGATGAGAATTAGGAACAGGATGGGCAATAAAAAAGTCTAATTAAAAATAGGCTAGAAATTTCAAAAGAGCATAACAAGGACAAATAGATCAGAGTCAACAGAGTATCCAGCCAGCTGATTCTGAAAGTACAGCTCCAATACTGAGAGTCATAGGGTCATAGAGATGTACAGCATGGAAACAGACCCTTCGGTCCAACCCACCCCTGCTGACCAGATATCCCAACCCAATCTAGTCCCACCTGGCAGCACCCGGCCCATATCCCTCCAAACCCTTCCTATTCATATACCCACCCAAATGCCTTTTAAATGTTGCAATTGTACCAGCCTGCACCACATCCTCTGGCAGCTCATTCCAAACATGTACCACCCTCTGTGTGAAAATGTTGCCCCTTAGGTCTCTTTTATATCTTTTCCCCTCTCACCCTAAACCAGTGCCCTCTAGTTCTAGACTCCCCGACCCCAGGGAAAAGACTTTGTCTATTTATCGTATCCATGCCCCATATGATTTTGTAAACTTTTATAAGGTCACCCCTCAACCTCCGATGCTCCAGGGAAAATGACCCCAGCCTGTTCAGCTCTCCCTATAGCGCAAATCCTCCAACCCTGGCAACATCCTTGTAAATCTTTTCTGAACCCTTTCAAGTTTCACAACATCTTTCCGATAGGAAGGAGACCAGAATTGCACGCAATATTCCAACAGTGGCCTAACCAATGTCCTGTATAGCTGCAACATTACCTCCCAACTCCTGTATTCAATACTCTGACCGATAAAGGAAAGCATACCGAACGATTTCTTCACAAACCTATCTACCTGCACCTTCACTTTCAAGGCGCTATGAACCTGCACTCCAAGGTCTCTTTGTTCAGCAACACTTCCTAGGACCTTACCATTAAGTTACTAACTGTACCTCTTATGCTCACATCCAAATCATTTATATAAATGACAAAAAGTAGAGGACCCAGCACTGTTCCTTGTGGCACTCCACTGATCACAGGCCTCCAGTCTGAAAAACAACCCTCCACCACCACCCTCTGTCTTCTAGCTTTGAGCCAGTTCTGTATTCAAATGGCTAGTTCTCCCTGTATTCCGTGAGATCTAACCTTGCTAACCAGTCTCCCATGGGGAACCTTGTCGAATGCCTTTCTGAAGTCCTGCAACTGATTAAAAGATACAGGTAACAATTCTATGTCAGGAATTGATTTGATTGTGAGAATATTTCATGCTGTGGTCATTCAGATCACTCAGCAATTAAACATTCAGATCCTTTCTTGATTTTTCATATGTTGAAATCTGTCAAAGGAAGACACAGATTTCCTGGAACTGGATATAATCTAAAACATTTTTCTTTTTGTCAATATCAAAGACTAAAGATGTCAAGAGCTTTTAGTCTGACAATCTAATGAAGCCACTAACTGTAATGTCCCACTTAATGTACCAGAGAGTTTGAACTAATTTGTAAAGATATTAATCACATCTGTCAACAGGCAAGACAACAGGGACTGATTGGGGTGAAAAACAGTATCAGTTAGGTGATTAGATGGAGAATACAATTTCCAGATGGGATTTTCAGTTTTGAACTTTGTCTTTTTTTTTGCTGAACTGCTTTGATTAGGTATCAGTTTTAAGCAGCACTTTAGTTTAATGAGCATTTCTGGTTATCATCAACATACATTGGAATTGTTGTCTTGTGTCCTGAGAAGGATACTGTTGTGGTTTATATTTCCTGTGATACTAATCCTTGTAAATGGCAATCAGTGGCAAGGATATTAAACTCTGCTGCAAGCATTTCTTATTTATTATAATAAATTAGCACTGCAGTAATTTTTTTCTGCCATCTGTTACACTTCTCTGTGTGCTAAATATTTTTTACAAGTAGTTTGGATCTTTTCAAACATGCTACATAGAACTATTGAATCTTTTAACTGGGAATATTTGAGTTCCCATAATTGTAACCAGGCAAGATTTTCTGCTTTGTGTGGCTTAAACCTGAATATCCAGGTAAACTTGAACAATATGCATCTGACTGTTGATGTCATTAGACATGCCTCCCCACTATTGGATCAGTGACAGCATCTGAGTGATTGATTTCACAAGGAACAACAGACAATTTTCATATTTTTGAATGACTAGCTTCACCAGGTAGAGGTGCATGAAAGATCTATCTCTCAAACATTTAGGATTGAAAATGCGACATTTCTGTATTTTCGTCATTGTTAAAAGTTAATACAGTTCATGTCTTTACTATCTGCATCCTATCTCACTCCTTGCTGATGCTGACAGCTCTGCAGTCACAAGGGCTGAGTTCCTTTGGCCGTTTAACCAAACTTCCACTTTAACTCCGTTCAGTTACTGGAAGCCCTTCCTGTTGTGGAAGTTAAGCACTTTATTTATAGAGCTCATGAAATTGCATCTTAGAGCTTGTGGGAGTCAGTAAATTTGTAAAACTGGAGAGCAGCTGTGAAATCAAATTGTGATGAATTCCCCAGCTCTATGGTAAAGTACATCAGTCAGTTGACAAATTGCACAGACCCCTTTGGACGTAAGAAATACCAAAAGACTGAATGTAGTTATCACTTTCATAGGCACAGAGAGAGCAGTGCAGATGACTGAGGGTTCTCACATAGACTCCCCTATTGAATCTTTAAGGAAGTATCAATGCACAGTTCTTCATCAAGGTCATCATGTGACCCGTATTATCTCTATGCACTATAGGGAATATTTAGTTGAGTTTGCCCTGCTTAAATGCTGTCTCACTTCCCTTCACCTCACACGTTGCCATTAATCTCTTATTCATAACTATGGAAAGGCATATACTGATTGAGAATATCATATCTGTTCCTTGGTAACCATTACCATGGGTGAGGGCTGGGAGATTGTAAAACTTCATGACTTCATGTTGTCAATGCCTGTCTCTATCTGGAGAACTACAAAAAGATGAAAATGTGGTTTCAACTGTAAAAATGGAAACTCTCTGCCACAGAATGAACCATAGAATGATTAAAGCACAAAGGAGGCCATTTGGCCCATTGAGTTTGTGCCAGCTCACTGCAAAATAAATTTATCTAGTTCCATTCATCCACCTTCTCTCCATTGCACTGTAATTCTTTCCTCTTCAGAAAGTTATCCAATTCCCTTTTGAAAGCCACATTTGAATTCTTAGTAATGTGAAAATTACTTTTCTCACAGAGCCTTTTCTTTTATTGCTAATCAACTTGAATCTGCACCGCTGCATCTTGGCCTTTATGCCAATGGGAATAGTTATTCCTCCTTATCTACTTTATGTAGGTCTGACTTTGAATACCTCTGTTACATCTCCCCTCAGTCTTCTACAGTACTCTCTGTATTGCTCTCCCACCCTTCCTAATGTGTGGTGCCTAAGATTGAACAACACCCTCCAATTGAGGTAGAGTGAATGTTTTATAATGGTTTATTATAATTTCCTAGCCTTTGTACTCTGTGCTCTTATTGGCACAGTCCAGGGTCCCATGTGCTTTGTTAACCAGGTTCACTTCGTCCGGTAAGAGTTACAGTTATAAATCGCATTTGAACTTACTCGAAGTACCTGGAGACCCAGACTGCACCACAGTGACCTGCTACAGTATATAACATGAATGAGCTAATCTGCACTTGGGTGGCATGATATAAGACCCACTAAAAAGAGGCAGGTAATCTACTTGTTCAGATGGCAAACCATTCTAAGTGGCTATGTCCAATTTTACTTGTGAACAAGTTGCTTAAATATCTGACTATATCTTGAAGTTACACTAAAGTTAGTGTAATTTTAAGCCTGGCTATTTTTGACATTCTCAATAAATTGGCGGCTGTACTTTGAGAAAAGAATATCTCATTTGACAAGGCATTTAGCATTGCAAATATTTGATAACAACCAACATTGAATATAAATAGAGATTTGCTGTCCAACACTGTGTGATGCTATTTTAGGAATCTACATCAAAACAAGTTTGTCAATTTGCCTTATTGGATTTGCCATGACAAAGTTGTTTCTGAAATATCCTGACATATTGCACTGAATAGTCAACATAGTTGGCAGCTTTTCACATGGAAGAGCAAATTGCTTGGAACAGCAAATATTAGAAAATGAGACTCTGATTTTGCTCTATTTAAATGATTGGCCTGAGGTTGAGGGGTGACATTATAGAGGTTTATAAAATCATGAGGTGCATAGATAAGGTGAATGGCAGGTGACTTTTTCCTAGGGGTGGGGGCTTTCAAGACTAGGGGACATATTTTTAAGGTGTGAGGAGAAACATGCTAAAAAGACACATGATTCTTTTACACAGAGCGTGGTAGGTGTGTGGAATAAACTTCCAGAGGAAGTCGTAGAAGTCATAGCATTTAAAAGACATTTGGATAAGTACATGAATAAGAAATGTTTGGAGGGACATAGACAAAGCTCTGGCAAGTGGGACTAGTTTAGATTGGGATTATGGTCAGCAGAGACTGGTTGGACTGAAGGGTCTGTTTCCATGCTAGATGACTCTATGAATCTAGGAGTGCTGACAGTTGAAATTCTCCCTTGTTTTTTCGCTGCAGAGTTGATGTTATACTCCCTGTGGTAAAATACTTGCCTTGTAGTGTTGTAGTGCATATAAAACCCGATCATGACCTTCTGGAGAGTACATGCAGAGTGCTGCCAACAAATCAAACACTTGTTTCTTCACCAGGATCACTGATGTATTCAGAGCTGTAAGTAGGCAGAATGTATTTGTAAAGTGTCAGAATTTACACAAGCACACTTTGTTGAAAAGAAAGAAGTACCAGGATAAATATTGCATAAACATAAATTGTATTCTTCTTTGTAGAAAAATATACTCTAATAAATTCTGTACATGACACATTATACGTATAGGTTTGTAAAAGTGCATTAACCTGGATACTATCCTGCATTTGAGCTTAGTTTATCATGAATTTCTCTGCCAATAAATGTCATCAATCATAATAAAGAGCAAATGAAAATACAATTTGTCCATCAGTTCCACCCCACAGATAACCTTATTGTTTTTAATTGGTTGTGAAGGAATGGCATTTAGATATGTCCACAGTCTTTTACTAAGCATTCAAACAGAATCGTAGGAGGGAAATTTGCCAATTTAGCCTGTCATCAATTTGTAGGTAGGGAATCTGTTGACAATTGGAATGGGCTCTGCGGGAACTCTCTAACCGTGTCATGGCTTTAGCAGTCAGCCTTGACTAATCAGGGCAGGGGAGTGCAATGACACATCTATTCCAAGAAAGGAAGCATTCTTACTTAAAGGGAGAACAGCATGGGTTTAAATGGCTCACCAGCGCTGGGTGTTTGAGGCAGCAAGTAACCAAAGAAAGTCAATGCAGATGTGGAAAGGCTGCTCATTGCATCTCTGATTCTTTTCTGGTATGGAACCTGAGAGGCTGCAGTGAGATGCATTCTGTAAGGGATGGGAGGAAATGGACAATGTCTACAACCAAATAGGTGTGGATACCAGGGACTGAGAATGGCAATAACAGAAATGGGATCCCTCCAAACTGGAAACAATATACCCAGGAAATCCAGCACATCAAGAAGGAATGTCAGTGATCAGCATTGGGGAGAGGATGGGTATGGGTGGGAGTATCTATTCCACACACTCTGATTTTCCCTTGATTGTCCTGCACAGCATTCCTCAGTTCTGTGTAGCTTCACACATTCCTCACTTTCAACACAGTTAACATTCCTGTCTAAGCAGCAAACCCTCACACTTCCCTTCATCTGATTGGCATCTTGCACCCATGCCTCACAGTTACCTTACACAAATGCCCATCTCTGCACAAGCACCATTTTCAACACTCACACCTCTCTGCTTTCTCTCCTCACAGTTAATAAGAGCACACAAAGTTGGAAGAGGCGGAGCACTTGAAGGAGGTGGGAGATTGATCAGGAGATGGGGGCTACAGAGAAACTGATGGCAGTAGTGACCTGCACTGATAGCCTTAGCCTCCTGAGGTACTACTGCTTAGATACGTAGACAGAGAGAGAGCAGACAGAGTAACAGAAGCCCCAGTGTGTGGAAGCATGCCAATTGGCCCATTGAGTCTACACTGAACCTCCAAAGAGCATCTCCCCTGGACACACCCTTACTCTATCCTGTAACCCTGCATTTCCCACACTAATCCACGTAGCCTCTACATCTGTGGACACTATGGACAATTTAGCATGGCCAATCTACCTGACCTGCTTATCTTCGAACTGTGGGAGGACACTGGAGTACCAGGAGGAAACTGTAGCACCCAGAGGAAACCCACACAGACGTGTGGAAAATGTACAAACTCCATACAGGAACTAGCCCAAGTGTGGGATTGAACCCGGGTTCCTTGGTGCTGTGAGGCAGCAGAGCTAACCATGAACAACCATGCCACCGCAGATCCTCTGCCTTGGATCCCACATTGTCATCTAACTGCCTTCCATCCAGATCTCAGTGTTCATTCCATCTGCCCTGTGTAGGAGTATGCTGCTAAAGGGAAGTCAACTGGTATTACTGCTGATGCTCTGTAGCTGGTATTGATGGTTTGGCTGGTGCTGTTGGCGATGCTGTTGTTGATGGTGTTGCTCCTCAACATGTGTTTCATTGGGATATAATGTGCAGCTGAATATAATCTGCTCCTATCTCATGGTAACAGCTGGTGACAAAAGGCATGAAGTACTGGACAGTTAAATTGTCTTCCAAGAAACTGACAATCACCTGACAAACAGTGATAGCACCCTCTGAGGGAAAATGTGCTATGAACAGTAATTTCTCAGTGGCCATGATTTGAGCTCTTCAGTGTAACTGGTCAAAGCCTTCACTGTTTGTCAGTTTCACTGAAGACCTCCCCTTGCTGTGCTTGATCACCTTGGTAAGTTGCTGAAATGCCAGAAAATGGGTACCCTAGTTCTGAAAAGCAAAAATGAAGGCTTTTACACATCTTCACTGATTTCCTGACAGATCCAAGGTGGTTCCTGTCTCACATTCAAACCTGTCTCAGTAACATCTGGAGAAGGGCATGATCATGTTGGGATCCAGAATACACATCATTTATAGACAACATAACTGAGAAAATGGTCCCCTTACAGTCATTGAGAGTGATGCTATGGGGATTAGGGAAGTGCATGAACAGGTAAGCAACAGTGTGCATCCTCAATCAATCAAAGTGGAGAATCCTTCCTGAGGCACATAGAGTCTGAAGCAGCAAGTGTAAATTACTTAATCCAATTTAAAATCATGTACACAAAGCAAAAACAGAGAGACAGAATGATGTAGGGATTAAGAGAGATTGATGAAACAGGCGGAAAGGGAAAATTAAAAATGTTACAGTTTGTTTTGGATTTGAGGCTCACCCCACGACCTGATGTCAAGGATGGTATTTTCAGAACCAAGGCAAACAGTTTGGGAATCCCTCCAATAAATGCCAATGGCAGATGGTATGAGTGTGAGAGATTTCTGGTCAACTGTGTGATGGAAATAATTTTTGGAACCTCAACCCTCACTATCCATAGCTCCAGACTACTATGTGCATGTAAAAATGTATGTTACCACAGTAACTCGGACTCCCTGAGTGAACATCACAGACTTGATTTAACAGTGGCTAAATGCACTCAATCTAACAATTGGCAGTGATGTAAATGTCAAGATTAGAGTGGTGCTGGAAAAGCACAGCAGGTCAGGCAGCATCTGAGGAGCAGGAAAATCGATGTTTTGGGCAAAAGCCCTTCATCAGGAATGAGGCAGGGAGCTTCGGGGGAAATGGACAGCCTCAGGTTTGCATTGGATTGTTTAATCTGTATTTTCTTTGGGAGAGCCACTGCGTTAGGAGTGCTGCATGAAGAACTGTATTTGAAAGTGCTATTGCTAACCGTACCTTGTAGCAGTTTTTTAATCTGGTTTTCATCATTCACAAGCTGCTCGATTCCATTTGGAGAATTCATCACAGCTCTTACACAGCTCACACAGGTGAGTTGTAGAAGGGCATCATAAATCTTCGGCCCTCCTCTGCTTGACAACTTATCTAAGGCTTCCAGCATCAGATCGAGGCCACTGAGCTCTAGAAATTCTACCATCCACATGTTACTACTATTTGGCAGGTACTTCTTCAGGTGATAGTAGTTTCTAAGAGTAGGATCCTTCAGCAAATCGATGCAGAATTTAGGATCTCCACTTTCAAAATCATCTTCTGGATAACTTGTAACTGCTTTTCTCTTCCCTTTAAGAAGTGCTTGCTTCAGCAAAATCCATCTCTGCCGTGCATCTACTTTACTAGCCATATTTTCCTGTGGAAACAAGTAAAATGTATCATTAGTAGTACATTGTGATGCAGTAATGCATCCATGTATCATGCTGCATGAGGGCCTGCTCCAGATTTCATAGGTAGCAGGTATTACGAATGAATCTGTATGTGGGTTGGATGTTACTGTTAATGATATAGAGAAAATGACTGTTTACCATCTTTATTAAATATTTAATTGAGAGCTTTACTGGAACCATTCTTGTGTTTGGAAAGAAACAAAAATATTCACAGGTGTTGGAATAGACACCAAATCCATAGGCTGTGACCAGTTTGGTTAGGTTAGGGGCTGCAAGTGTGAAGCTGATTCCCTTCCCATTAATGTGGATAAGTGAATTATATATTTGACATTGGAAAACTCCAATAACTGTTGCAAAAGTTAGACTTCAAAACACCTTTTAAAATGTCCCTTTGAATTAGGGTAAAATTGAGATTTTTGGAAGCACACCATTTTGGAGATATGCCTATGTAATCTGTTTGCCTGGAAGGAAGAAGCTCAAGCACAATGCTATTGAAATAACAAATGAATGTTTTTAAACCTTTATATAGTAACATGGAATATAGACAGTAGCTTTCTCAGACACAGAGATAGACAAGGATGATATTGTTATGAATAACCTGGATTGGTTTGTGTCAACAACCAAGCAGAATGCTTGTCTTCTTTTTGAAAAGAAAGAAACAGAACAGACCTTCTGGAAATTTAGTGCACATAGAATCTCCGAGTTAGGTCTTGCTTGTGAAAATCAACGTACAAGACCAGAGACCACCGCAACAATTTTGAAAAACGCTGGAAGTTTAACATAATGTGGCAGGTAGAAGAGAGGGGGTTATGGAATGACTGTTTCTGTAATGCTGCATATCTGTTATAATGAGGTACACGATGAGACGGTTTTAAGATATGTCCCAATTGTATTAGCTGGTTAATATTGATGTTCATTCTCAGTGCACAAAAACAGAGTCTGTCCTGCCCCTTTGTCTGTCAGAATTGCCTCTTCATTCAAAAGCTTTGACCTTACATTAATCTTCCAAACTGGCGAATTACAACACAATGCCCTTTCAGATCATTCTAGATCAAATGGGCACTATAGATATGCCTGCCAACTTCCAAATCATTTGAGCTATTGTTTAAAAATCATATCAATGTTTTGAAAGATGGGGACCCAGTGGAGATTGATGAGGATACAGGCATCAGTATTGTGAACCATTTGCAGCTTGTGTATGGAAGAGTTCAGAGGTTTTTGGGAAGTCAAATTTTGGAGTTACAATAGTCTTTTAGTTACACAAGGTATGAGCTGAGATTAAGGTGATTGTAGTGTTGGTGGTGGAGTAATGTTATGGAGGTGAAAGTGCCTCTCTGCTTAGGATACAAACCTAGACTGTAATGTATATACAGTGATCTCCCTGGAATATGGCATGCATGGGGAATGGGGTTGCCAGTTAGCTGAATTTTACATGAGAAATACTAGTGGTAGCTGGGAGAACTCCATTCAATACTATCACAAGTGTGGATTTGAAAAAATACAAGTGGCCAGAACCGCTTATGGTGAACATTTTGTGTTTCTCAATAGTCTTTGTTCGTAATTGCTTGTCATTCACCAAAAAAAAGCCTCGTGAATGAAATGCAATCAACAATGCAAGATGGTTTGGAACAAAATAAAGAATGTTGCAGAACAGAAACTAAGTTACTAAGAAACTAAGTTGGTATACCCGGCTACTATAGGTAATTCTGTCTTCATCGACAAGCTCAGTCTTGAATTAGATTTCATAAATTATCTGATCCACTATCCCCTTCCAATTGCAAATACAGTAAAGATTCCATTCTCTGGATTCAAACAACCAGAATTCACCTGTAACTGGCATCCAAGATTGAAAAGTGGTATTCTGGAACTGGCATCTGGATAACAGGGTCTCTACTATACCTTTTATATTTTAACAATTAAAACTCAATTAACCCAATATGTATTTTTTGAGGATTAACTTTGCACATTTTTCCCAAGATTATGTACTGTTATTGCCTTCATACCCTTAACTTTTGTGTATGGGTTCGCCAGTAAAATTACATATCAATGGAAAAAAAACTATTTTCAATGGTTCTGCTAATGTTTTGCTATCAAACTACAAGTTGTGATGGTTCATACAACAATGACAGAGCTGATGTAGTAACTTAGTTTCTGTTCTGCAACATTCTTTATTTTGTTCCAAACCATCTTGCATTGTTGATTGCATTTCATTCACGAGGCTTTTTTTTGGTGAATGACAAGCAATTACGAACAAAGACTATTGAGAAACACAAAATGTTCACCATCTGCGAAGGATTGCAAGGAAGTGTGGGAATTCCGTTTGCCATCAGCAGATGGCAGCATGAGTTAGTGTTGATCACATTTCTATTCCTGATATTTAAAAATTTCTCAAACGGCCCTAAGATTCTTTGGGGATTTTACTGGTTTCTTGCCAGAGTTATCTGACCCATCTGAAGTCTGGTGCAACTTGATTGCTGGAAGGGACTCTCCAGCAGTAGGGACATATATGTCGAGATGGCTATGCAGCAGTGAGCTTAATTATTCAGATGATTCTACGCAGATGAATAACACAGAAAAATGCGAAGACTCAGATAGAAAATCTCCTGCCTTTACTTGTGAACTTCCATTCAGCTCTATTGGAGTGGAGGCTTGAGTTGTTCCTTATATGGAAAAAGTGCAAAAATGAAATCAATGGGAATCGGGGCAAACTGGCCAATGGTTGGAGCCATACCTGACACAGACACCAACTTGACTGGCCCTGGAAATGTCCTGTCCCAATGGCAGGATAGACCTGACAGAGATGGTAGTGCAGTGATATACAGCCAGGAGCGAGTTGCTCTGGGAGTCCCCAACACTGATTCTGGACCCCACGCGGTCTCATGGCTTCAGGTTAACCATGGGCAAGGAGGCCTCCTGCTGCTTACCACATAGTGTCCTCCCTCAGCTGATGAATCAACACTCCTCACATTGAACAACATTGGAAGCACTGAAGGTGGCACAGGATGCAAAGTATACTCTGGGTGAAGGATTTCAATATCCATCACCAAGAAGGGTTAGGCAGCAGTACTACTGATTGAACTGGGCGGGTCCTAAAATACACAGCTGCTAGGCTGGGTGTGCGGTATTTGGCAAGTGAACCTACAAGAAGAAAAAACATACGTGACCTCACCTTTACCAATCTGTCAGCTGCAGATACACCTGCCCATGATAGTATCGGTAAGAGGGACCACAACACAGTCCTTGTGGAAATGAAGTCCCGCCTTCACATTGAGAATAATCTCTATGGTGTTGTGTGGCACTATCACCGTGCTAAATGGAACAGACTTCAAACAGTTCTAGCGGTTCAAGACTGGGCATCGTTGAGGAACTGTGGGCCATCAACAGCAGCAGAATGGTACTTGAACATACTCTGGAACATTATGCCTGGCATATCCCCTACTCAACCATTACCATCAAGCAAGGGGATCAAGCCTAGTTCATTGGAGAGGGCAGGAGGCCATGTCAGGAGCAGCACCAGGTGTATCTAAAAATAGGTGCCAACCTGGTGAAGTGACCAAACAGGATTATTTGCATGCCAAGCAACAAAAGCCACAAGCGATCCCACAACCAATGGATCAGATCTAAGCTCTGCAGTCCTGCCACATCCAGTCATGAACGGTGGTGGACAAATAAACAACTCACTGGAGAAAGCAGCTTCACAGATATCTACAGGAGGGGAGCCTGCACCACATGAAGCACAGCTGACTAGGAGACTCGCCCCTTCTTACCATCTGTGATAGACCAATGGGAGTGATTCACAGGTCAATAATCAATCTGTTTTGACATGTTCTGTGTGTAGCTTCAATGGCCATCAAGTCTTGTACTGGGATTTGAACGTAGAGCTCCTAGCTTAGAAGTGACCAGAAGAACTCCACACTAGCAAGATAACAATTAGTTAAACTTTAGTTCTTGTGGGGTAATGTTAGACCACTGGAAGACATGGAACAAGTATCTGCCTCACGTGAGCCTCACAGGTGGAGTTTAAAACCATGTTATGGACACAGGAGACAGAGCTTGGTCCTGGATGGGTCATGTTTTTAAGATCAACATTTTTAAGTTGAGCACAAAGGGAAATCATCAACAAATGATAGGTTATTGACTGAGAGAGTAATATTGAAAAAGACAGCAAGAACATTTCCTGTTGCTCATGAGTTTTCTTGCAAATTCTTGCAAAGTAGTCTAAGCTTAACCTGCAGTATTCCTGGAATGACTGTATAGATTGCTGCTGTCAGGTTGGAAATCCTAGGCTGAAACTTCTCAATTTATTTTAAATGTTACAAGAGATCATTTTTTCGACAACAGATTTTCAACATTGAATAGTGAAGCTCAAGTGAATCAACTTTTTCAAAGAATATGCTACAGCAGAACTGTAGTCAACTAAACCTTTTCTACTCCGAACAATTATTTCGTGGTCATTAAAATTGCACTGTAATCAGGTCCAACAGCAATGCACAGTGTCTCCAAAAAACTTGGTTGTAATGAGTAATTTTGTTATTAAATACTACAGCAATCCATGATTTAGTGTACAATTAAGACTGAACCAAGATGATACAAATGAGTATTTTAAAAAAATATAACAGTTGGTTACTATCTACTTCACAAAGTAAAAATTACTCACTGTGCTGCAGTAATTCTCTAAGCAATCAGAAGTTTACAGTTCTTTCGTTTTCAAAGCAGCATTTCCTCCCATCAAAGTTGTTTTGCAATCTGGTGTTCTTAATGTTTTCCGAGAATTACAATTGCAATATTACAATATTGTATTATAAGATGGAAAAGATTGTATGACTATTTTCAGCAACCTTATGTAGACCTTTGAATGTGGCGGTCACATGTCATTCATGTGATTTGCTTCTGCCCTGCATTAACATATCCTCTGGTGCCACACCATAAGACATTTTAAAAATAAAATGGTAACCACACCCCTTGAAATAAGGTACTAATATATTAAATACACCCGCTTCAAATGATACGGGTACTGAGTACGACCAGTTCTTGTCCCCTTCTGAAGTTAGTTCCCAAGTAGAAACTCAATGGGTCAAGGTCTTTGCTCATTCACAGGACTCCAGTAGAAATCCACAGCATGTTCCTGATCAGGGTACTCCTCATTTTATATTCAGGGAGCTTCTGAGTAGTTCCCTCACTCCTGAGTGGTTCCTCATTGTACGGAGGGTAGGGCATAGAGTGTAGCTGCATTGTCTAAAACCCTGCAGCTACTTAAAAGGAATGAGAAACATAAGCAAATTTGGGAAGTCATAGAAATGGCAGAGGAATGAGCAGCACCAAAAGTGTTTGTTATGGCATAGTCCTCAGTGACTGATTGGTGAGATGAAGGTAAGGGGGAGGCTGATAGGAACCTCCATTGCCAGATGCTGTTGCCTGTTTCACAGAATAAAGACAGGACAGAACATCCCTGGTGCTCACCTTCCACCCTACCAACCTTCGAATAAACCAAATCATCCGCCGACATTTCCGCCACCTTCAAAAAGACCCCACCACCAGGGATATATTTCCCTCCCCACCCCTTTCCGCCTTCCGCAAAGACCGTTCCCTCCGTGACTACCTGGTCAGGTCCACGCCCCCCTACAACCCACCCTCCCATCCTGGCACTTTCCCCTGCCACCGCA